>NC_069508.1:178237418-178537418 GCF_027579735.1 Bombina bombina
GCTGACAGGTGTCATATACCACCGTGAGAGAATCTTATAATTCATTTTGAGGATCTGAGGAGACGTCGAAGACTTGTAGGTAAAATCAAATAGTTTGTACCATGTTTCTGTTGTAATATCTATGTGCAACTCGTCCTGCCAAGACTGAGTGTATGCCAGTAACGTTTTGTGTAAACAGTCATCTATAATTCGTCTTGACAGGGCTAAGGTTCCTCTCGAGGGGGTGCCAGTCCTACAGAATTTCTCAAATGGGGTAAGGGGGCGTGTAAGCTGGGGACTATGGAGGGAGACACATAAAAGATGTTGTAGTTGAGAGTACTTAAACCAGTTAGAGAATGTACCCTCTAGTATATCTGTCAAGTCTTGTCTAGGTTTAAGCTTCCCCTGGGAAAGGAAGTCAGTCAGCGGTGATGAAAAACCTAACTCTCTGTAATGAATGTCGCCCAAGGTAAGGTGCATACCCAACAGCAATTCTGTGTTTTGGAAAATCGGGGTCATGGGGGAATGTACTGAGGAGATGCCTCTCACCTGTTTAACTATGGTATCCCAAGAAGAGAAAATATGTCTGTATAGAGGAGAAGACCTAGTTTTGGGAGGCCGAGATGTATCTGGTAACCAACAAATTGGACCAACTTGAGGTGTTTTCAAGATATGCGTTTCCAGTGAGATCCACGCCTTATCCTGTGAGTCTGCATGCCAGTTCAATACTCGTTGCATCACATTAGCCTGATAGTATCGAAGTATGTGGGGAGTTCCCAACCCTCCTCTATTCTTGGATCTATATAGGGTCTGTCTGGCTACTCTCAGTTTTCGCCCTCCCCAGATAAACCCATTAAGAATAGATTGCAGTTGTTGAAGAAAGGCCGATGGGAGATGAATAGGGATGGTCTGTAGTAAGTAAATTTAGAGCATACAATTTTATGCAACTTTCTAATTTACTCCTATTATCAAATTTTCTTAATTTTCTTTCGGCTAGATTTAGAGTTTTGTCGGTAACGACCCGCGTATCTAACGCTGGCTTTTTCCCCCCCGCACCTTTTAAATACCGCTGGTATTTAGAGTTCAAAGAAGAGCTGCGTTAGGCTCCAAAAAGGGAGCGTATAGCATATTTACCGCCACTGCAACTCTCGATACCAGCGGTGCTTACGGACGAGGCCAGCTTCAAAACGTGCTCGTGCACGATTCCCCCATAGGAAACAATGGGGCAGTTTGAGCTGAAAAAAAACCTAACACCTGCAAAAAAACATAATTTATGCTTACCTGATAAATTTATTTCTCTTGTAGTGTATCCAGTCCACGGATCATCCATTACTTATGGGATATTAACTCCTCCCAAACAGGAAGTGCAAGAGGATTCACCCAGCAGAGCTGCTATATAGCTCCTCCCCTAACTGCCATTACCAGTCATTCGACCGAAAACATGCAGAGAAAGGAAAACCATAGGGTGCAGTGGTGACTGTAGTTTAATGGAAAAATTACCTGCCTTAAAGTGACAGGGCGGGCCGTGGACTGGATACACTACAAGAGAAATAAATTTATCAGGTAAGCATAAATTATGTTTTCTCTTGTTAAGTGTATCCAGTCCACGGATCATCCATTACTTATGGGATACCAATACCAAAGCTAAAGTACACGGATGACGGGAGGGACAGGCAGGCTCTTTATACGGAAGGAACCACTGCCTGAAGAACCTTTCTCCCAAAAAAACAGCCTCCGAAGAAGCAAAAGTGTCAAATTTGTAAAATTTGGAAAAAGTATGAAGAGAAGACCAAGTTGCAGCCTTGCAAATCTGTTCAACAGAAGCCTCATTCTTAAAGGCCCAAGTGGAAGCCACAGCTCTAGTAGAATGTGCTGTAATTCTTTCAGGAGGCTGCTGTCCAGCAGTCTCATAGGCTAACCGTATTATGCTACGAAGCCAAAAGGAGAGAGAGGTAGCTGAAGCTTTTTGACCTCTCCTCTGACCAGAATAAACGACAAACAGGGAAGACGTTTGTCGAAAATCCTTAGTTGCCTGTAGATAAAATTTCAGGGCACGGACTACATCTAGATTGTGTAGCAGACGTTCCTTTTTCGAAGAAGGATTAGGACACAAAGATGGAACCACAATCTCTTGATTGATATTCCTGTTAGTGACCACCTTAGGTAGGAACCCAGGTTTAGTACGCAGAACTACCTTATCTGAATGAAAAATCAGATAAGGAGAATCACAATGTAAGGCAGATAACTCAGAGACTCTTCGAGCCGAGGAAATCGCCATTAAAAACAGAACTTTCCAAGATAACAACTTGATATCAATGGAATGAAGGGGTTCAAACGGAACCCCCTGTAAAACATTAAGAACTAAGTTCAAACTCCATGGTGGAGCAACAGTTTTAAACACAGGCTTGATCCTAGCTAAAGCCTGACAAAAAGCTTGAACGTCCGGAACTTCTGACAGACGTTTGTGTAAAAGAATGGACAGAGCTGAAATCTGTCCCTTTAAGGAACTAGCGGATAAACCCTTTTCTAAACCTTCTTGTAGAAAAGACAATATCCTCGGAATCCTAACCTTACTCCATGAGTAACTCTTGGATTCGCACCAATATAAGTATTTGCGCCATATCTTATGGTAAATCTTTCTGGTAACAGGCTTCCTAGCCTGTATTAAGGTATCAATAACTGACTCAGAAAAACCACGTTTTGATAAAATCAAGCGTTCAAAGTCAGCTTCAGAGAAATTAGATTTTGATGTTTGAAGGGACCCTGGATCAGAAGGTCCTGTTTCAGAGGTAGCGACCAAGGTGGACAGGATGACATGTCCACTAGATCTGCATACCAAGTCCTGCGTGGCCATGCAGGCGCTATTAGAATCACTGATGCTCTCTCCTGTTTGATTCTGGCAATCAATCGAGGAAGCATCGGGAAGGGTGGAAACACATAAGCCATCCCGAAGGTCCAAGGTGCTGTCAAAGCATCTATCAGAACTGCTCCCGAATCCCTGGATCTGGACCCGTAACGAGGAAGCTTGGCGTTCTGTCGAGACGCCATGAGATCTATCTCTGGTTTGCCCCAACGTCGAAGTATTTGGGCAAAGACCTCCGGATGAAGTTCCCACTCCCCCGGATGAAAAGTCTGACGACTTAAGAAATCCGCCTCCCAGTTCTCCACTCCCGGGATGTGGATTGCTGACAGGTGGCAAGAGTGAGACTCTGCCCAGCGAATTATCTTTGATACTTCCATCATTGCTAGGGAGCTTCTTGTCCCTCCCTGATGGTTGATGTAAGCTACAGTCGTGATGTTGTCCGACTGAAACCTGATGAACCCCCGAGTTGTTAACTGGGGCCAAGCCAGAAGGGCATTGAGAACTGCTCTCAATTCCAGAATGTTTATTGGTAGGAGACTCTCCTCCTGATTCCATTGTCCTTGAGCCTTCAGAGAATTCCAGACAGCGCCCCAACCTAGTAGGCTGGCGTCTGTTGTTACAATTGTCCAGTCCGGCCTGCTGAATGGCATCCCCCTGGACAGATGTGGCCGAGAAAGCCACCATAGAAGAGAATTTCTGGTCTCTTGATCCAGATTCAGAGTAGGGGACAAGTCTGAGTAATCCCCATTCCACTGACTTAGCATGCACAATTGCAGCGGTCTGAGATGTAGGCGTGCAAAGGGTACTATGTCCATTGCTGCTACCATTAAGCCGATCACCTCCATGCATTGAGCTACTGACGGGTGTTGAATGGAATGAAGGACACGGCATGCATTTTGAAGCTTTGTTAACCTGTCTTCTGTCAGGTAAATCTTCATTTCTACAGAATCTATAAGAGTCCCCAAGAAGGGAACTCTTGTGAGTGGAAAGAGAGAACTCTTCTTTTCGTTCACCTTCCATCCATGCGACCTTAGAAATGCCAGTACTAACTCTGTATGAGACTTGGCAGTTTGAAAGCTTGAAGCTTGTATCAGAATGTCGTCTAGGTACGGAGCTACCGCAATTCCTCGCGGTCTTAGTACCGCCAGAAGAGCACCCAGAACCTTTGTGAAGATTCTCGGAGCCGTAGCCAATCCGAATGGAAGAGCTACAAACTGGTAATGCCTGTCTAGAAAGGCAAACCTTAGATACCGGTAATGATCTTTGTGAATCGGTATGTGAAGGCAAGCATCCTTTAAATCCACTGTGGTCATGTACTGACCCTTTTGGATCATGGGTAAAATTGTCCGAATAGTTTCCATTTTGAACGATGGAACTCTTAGGAATTTGTTTAGGATCTTTAAATCCAAGATTGGCCTGAAAGTTCCCTCTTTTTTGGGAACCACAAACAGATTTGAGTAAAACCCTTGTCCTTGTTCCGACCGCGGAACCGGATGGATCACTCCCATTAATAAAAGATCTTGTACGCAGCGTAGAAACGCCTCTTTCTTTATTTGGTTTGTTGACAACCTTGACAGATGAAATCTCCCTCTTGGGGGAGAGAATTTGAAGTCTAGAAGGTATCCCTGAGATATGATCTCTAACGCCCAGGGATCCTGGACATCTCTTGCCCAAGCCTGGGCGAAGAGAGAAAGTCTGCCCCCCACTAGATCCGTTCCCGGATCGGGGGCCCTCGATTCATGCTGTCTTAGGGGCAGCAGCAGGTTTCCTGGCCTGCTTGCCCTTGTTCCAGGACTGGTTAGGTCTCCAGCCTTGTCTGTAGCGAGCAACAGCTCCTTCCTGTTTTGGTGCAGAGGAAGTTGATGCTGCTCCTGCTTTGAAATTATGAAAGGAACGAAAATTAGACTGTCTAGCCTTAGGTTTGGCTCTGTCTTGAGGCAGGGCATGGTCTTTACCTCCTGTAATGTCAGCGATAATTTCTTTCAACCCGGGCCCGAATAAGGTCTGCCCTTTGAAAGGTATATTAAGCAATTTAGATTTAGAAGTAACGTCAGCTGACCAGGATTTTAGCCACAGTGCTCTGCGTGCCTGAATGGCGAATCCGGAATTCTTAGCCGTAAGTTTAGTTAAATGTACTACGGCATCTGAAATAAATGAGTTAGCTAACTTAAGGGCTTTAAGCTTGTGTGTAATCTCATCTAATGGAGCTGATTCAAGTGTCTCTTCCAGAGACTCAAACCAAAATGCTGCTGCAGCCGTGACAGGCGCAATGCATGCAAGAGGTTGCAATATAAAACCTTGTTGAACAAACATTTTCTTAAGGTAACCCTCTAACTTTTTATCCATTGGATCTGAAAAGGCACAGCTATCCTCCACCGGGATAGTGGTACGCTTAGCTAAAGTAGAAACTGCTCCCTCCACCTTAGGGACCGTTTGCCATAAGTCCTGTGTGGTGGCGTCTATTGAAAACATCTTTCTAAATATCGGAGGGGGTGAGAACGGCACACCGGGTCTATCCCACTCCTTAGTAACAATTTCAGTAAGTCTCTTAGGTATAGGAAAAACGTCAGTACTCGCCGGTACCGCAAAATATTTATCCAACCTACACATTTTCTCTGGTATTGCAACTGTGTTACAATCATTCAGAGCCGCTAACACCTCCCCTAGTAATACACGGAGGTTTTCCAGCTTAAATTTAAAATTTGAAATATCTGAATCCAGTTTGTTTGGATCAGAACCGTCACCCGCAGAATGAAGCTCTCCGTCCTCATGTTCTGCAAATTGTGACGCAGTGTCTGACATGGCCCTAATATTATCAGCGCACTCTGTTCTCACCCCAGAGTGATCACGCTTACCTCTTAGTTCTGGTAATTTAGCCAAAACTTCAGTCATAACAGTAGCCATATCCTGTAATGTGATTTGTAATGGCCGCCCAGATGTACTCGGCGCTACAATATCACGCACCTCCCGAGCGGGAGATGCAGGTACTGACACGTGAGGCGAGTTAGTCGGCATAACTCTCCCCTCGTTGTTTGGTGAAATATGTTCAATTTGTACAGATTGACTTTTATTTAAAGTAGCATCAATACAGTTAGTACATAAATTTCTATTGGGCTCCACTTTGGCTTTAGCACATATAGCACAGATATCTTCCTCTGAATCAGACATGTTTAACACACTAGCAAATAAACTAGCAACTTGGAAATACTTTTCAAGTAATTTACTATAATATGAAAACGTACTGTGCCTATAAGAAGCACAGAAAAAGTTATGACAGTTGAAAATTAATAAACTGAAAAGTTATAGCATCAAATCTTTGTAAAAAACACAATTTTAGCAAAGGATTGCTCCCATTAGCAAAGGATAACTAACCCTGATAGCAGAAAAAAAATAAATAAATACAGAAATAAACGTTTTTTTATCACAGTCAACTACAATCTCACAGCTCTGCTGTGAGTGATTACCTTCCTCAAAACAAGTTTTGAAGACCCCTGAGTTCTGTAGAGATGAACCGGATCATGCAGGGAAGACAATAAACTTCTGACTGAATCTCCCCCTCACACATAACAGTGAGAGAGATCAGTAAACTGTCATAAATTAAATAAAACGACTGCCAAGTGGAAAAAAAAAATAGTGCCCAAAACATTTTTTCACCCAGTACCTCAGAAAATTAAACGATTTTACATGCCAGCAAAAAACGTTTAACATTAATAAATTGAGTGTTATTAAAAAGCCTGTTGCTAGTCCCTGGATACACTTAACAAGAGAAAGCAGCGTTAAGCTCCTAATGCAGCCCCATTGTTTCCTATGGGGAAACACTTCCTATGTCTGCACCTAACACTCTAACATGTACCTCGAGTCTAAACACCCCTAACCTTACGCTTATTAACCCCTAATCTGCCGCCCCCGCTATCGCTGACCCCTGCATATTATTATTAACCCCTAATCTGCCGCTCCGTACACCGCCGCAACCTACATTATCCCTATGTACCCCTAATCTGCTGCCCCTAACACCGCCGACCCCTATATTTATTTATTAACCCCTAATCTGCCGCCCCCAACGTCGCCGCCACCTACCTACAATTATTAACCCCTAATCTGCCGAACGGACCTCACCGCTACTATAATAAATGTATTAACCCCTAATCCGCCTCACTAACCCTATAATAAATAGTATTAACCCCTAATCTGCCCTCCCTAACATCGCCGACACCTAACTTCAAGTATTAACCCCTAATCTGCCGACCGGACCTCACCGCTACTCTAATAAATTTTTTAACCCCTAAAGCTAAGTCTAACCCTAACCCTAACACCCCCCTAAATTAAATATAATTTAAATCTAACTAAATAAATGAACTCTTATTAAATAAATTATTCCTATTTAAAGCTAAATACTTACCTGTAAAATAAACCCTAATGTAGCTACAATATAAATTATAATTATATTGTAGCTATTTTAGGATTTATATTTATTTTACAGGCAACTTTGTATTTATTTTAACCAGGTACAATAGCTATTAAATAGTTAAGAACTATTTAATAGCTACCTAGTTAAAATAATTACAAAATGACCTGTAAAATAAATCCTAACCTAAGTTACAATTAAACCTAACACTACACTATCAATAAATTAATTAAATAAAATACCTACAATTATCTACAATTAAACCTAACACTACACTATCAATAAATAAATTAAATAAAATACCTACAAATAAATACAATTAAATAAACTAACTAAAGTACAAAAAATTAAAAAAGCTAAGTTACAAAAAATAAAAAAATTAATTACAAACATAATAAAAATATTACAACAATATTAAGCTAATTACACCTACTCTAAGCCCCCTAATAAAATAACAAAGCCCCCCAAAATAAAAAAAATGCCCTACCCTATTCTAAAATTAAAATAGAAAAGCTCTTTTACCTTACCAGCCCTTAAAAGGGCATTTTGCGGGGCATACCCCAAAGAATTCAGCTCTTTTGCCTGTAAAAAAAAACATACAATACCCCCCCAACATTACAACCCACCACCCACATACCCCTAATCTAACCCAAACCCCCCTTAAATAAACCTAACACTAAGCCCCTGAAGATCTTCATACCTTGTCTTCACCATGCCACGTATCACCGATCGCTCCAGGCTCCGAACTCTAAAAGGCTTCAGTTTCTCTGATGTCAGAGTCAGACCCGCAGACATGCGCACTATAAAACTCGCTGCACTATGTTTCATAGTAGTTTCCCAGCAGCATCCGGAGCTTTCGCTTTGAGCTGAACATATAAGCTTGTTTTTTTATTTAAAGTTCAATAATATTTTGTGATATTTTTTTTTTTAAATAGAAGTTTGATTAAGTGGCCACTATGTTACTAAATTTAGAAAATAATAACATCTAAGGTCGCAGAGACTGAAACCGGTCAAACTTTTCTTGTACCACATTTTTAACTCAAGTGGAACACTTCTTTGTTTTAAGGATTATATTCAATAAAGTTTTTTACTTTTAATCCTATCTCTGCACTGGTGTCTGTATTGAGGAGCAAGTTGAACACACTGTGCCTTTTTTTTTTTTCTATTCACCCTTAGTTGTTTAGCTTCTGCGGACAACTATATTAGTAACGTCCTTCTTTGTTTTAGTATTGCTATTTAATCTAGAGATGGGAAGTTCGGTTCTTCTGGTGGATCAGTTCATTTCGGACGGTTCGATTAACTGAACCGATTCACCAGTTCACCTACTGAACATGAGATAGAGGCTCTACCTCATGTTCAGTAGGTGAACTGTAGAGCCGCAGATTCGTTCCTGAATCATGAGTCACTGACTGTGTGAGTTGTGTCACACTCTATATCTATCATGACTCATGATTCAGTGTCTAACAGTTCAGCTCCTCCTGAGTCCTCACAGCCAGGCAGCGTTGGCTCCTTCACAGATACATACAACACAGTACATAGAACAGAGCATGCTGTATACTTTGTTCTATGTACTGTGTTGTATGTATTTTCCTAAGATATGCATATCTACTCTGTATGGCTTATAAATAAATATAAGGGTGAGACCTGCTGCTTCTCTAAGGGTTAATTTAAGGTGCAGTTTGGGGTATATTTGAATCAGTTTACTGTTAACTGACTCCTTTGCAATGAATCGTTCAGTTAACAGTACACTGATTCAAATATACCTCTAACTGCACCTTAAATTAACCCTTACAGAAGCAGCAGGTCTCAAGCTTATATTTATTTATAAGCCATACAGAGTTTTGGTTTATAAATATAAGGTTTATCTGACGTCAGTCAGACCCGCAGACATGCGCACTAGAAAACTTGCGCACTGTTTCAAGAGTAATTTCCCAGCAGCACCCGGAGCTTTTAACTTTAAGATGAGTGGACGCGTACAAAGCTTATTTCTTTATTTAAATATCCATAATATTTTCTGCTAATTATACAATTGTACACGTTTGTGTTATTGTCACTATATTATTAACCTAATAAAACCAAATCGTCCTAAATCCTCACCCTCAGCTTTTTAGTTTCTGCTGGCAACTAGCTCATAAGCTTCGTATCTCTTCTCACTTCTCCTATCGGAGGCAAAGATAAGACCAATTTTTGGAGGCCGGCGATGTAAAGCGGTCTTGTATATGGTATCAAAAAGAGATATATTTTACCTGTATAGTAAGTGGAGTGTGTTAGTACTTCAACTAAAATATATATTTGGTTAGTAGTTCTGTTACTAATTTAGAATTATTTACTATTCGTTGAAGAACTAGAAATCAATTTTAAAAAACTGCTATTTCTGCGTTTAGAAACGTACGGTCAGAAGCTGTGCAGATTATTATGTTTATACCTTTTCATGCCGTGTTATTGCTTTTTTACAGACTAATTATAGTATATATATAAATAACTGAATGATAACTAAATACGATTTTACTCACGTTTTATTGTAATTTGTTTTTATCATCAGAAATTGTTACGAGTCTGTCTTTATAGTCTAATTTAAAGCTGTGTAAGGATCATCCAATTTACTAAAAGGCTTCAGGTTCTCTGACGTCAGACCGGCAGACATGCGCTCTAGAAAAATTCGCCGAACTGTTTCAGAGCAATTTCCCAGCAGCACCCAGAAGCTTCTAGTTTGTTTCTATATTTACATATAGCTATAATATTTTGTGCTGTTATACAAATATACACGTTTGTGCTATTAAATTGTCACGATATTATTAATCCCAATCAACAAAACATTATTGACATCAAGCAAATAAAATCGTCTTTAATTCTCAGCATAAACTACTTCAGTTCTTCAGGCAGCTCCATCATTTGCTTTTCACTTCATAATTTGAAGAGCGGGAAGCAGCCAAAGCCTTTGATTTGTGATGGCGGTAGTAATGAATTTTTTTCACAATTTTTGGAAGCCGGCGCTGAAAAGCAGGCTGAGCAAAAAGTGTAATAATAGAACTGAAATTATTACATCAGTAAACTACGGACGCGAACACGTTTTCAGCTTTCACTCTCATTGATAACTTTTATAAAGACTTCCATTACAAGTTATGTGTTTATGTCTGACGTAAACTTTAGATCTCCGTTTATTGAAGTCAGATGATGTAAAATGGGTTTGTATTATTGTCCGGACTGTTTTGAGACAGCCACTTGTGTTTTGGACAAATTTGAAGTAGGAGGACAGACCAATCACAGGGATTAAACTGGGAAGAATAGTAATACTTAAGAAAACCTAGTTATACCAGAACCACCATGGGTCCCAGACTGCATGTTTTGTTATTATAGTTTGTCAGGGTAATCATGCAGGCCATATAGACCTCCCCCGATAGGGGGAGTAACAGGGATTAAAGTGCTTAGAAAAGTACTACTTAACACAAGCTAGTTACCATGGGTCCCAGACCGCGTGTCTTGTTGTTATACTTTGTCATGGTAATAATGCAGGCCATATAGACCTCCACCGATAGGAGGAGTTACAGGGATGAAAGTGCTAAGAATAGTACTACTTTACACAACCTAGTTACCATGGGTCCCAGACCGCATGTTTAATTATTATACTTTGTCAGGGTAGTTATATATTTAACAAATCGATCTATTTCTCTTCTATCGATTCTATCTAACTATCAATCTATGTATATCTATCCTATCTATCTATCTTCTGTCCAGACTGTTTTGAGACAGCCACTTGTGTTTTGGACAAATTTGAAGTAGGAGGACAGACTAATCACAGGGATTAAACTGTGAAGAATAGTAATACTTAAGAAAACCTAGTTATACCAGTAACACCATGGGTCCCAGACAACATGTTTTGTTGTCATACTTTGTCAGGGTAATCATGCAGGCCATATAGACCTCCCTTGATAGGGGAAGTAACAGGGATTAAAGTGCAAAGAATAGTACAACTTAACACAACCTAGTTAACATTAACAGTGGTTCCCAGACCGCATGTCTGGTTATTAGATTTTGCCAGGATAATCAGCCAGGCCATATAAACCGCCCCGATAGGGGGAGTAACAGGGATTAAAGTGCTAAGAATAGTAAAAATTAACACAACCTAGTTAACAGTGGTCCCCAGACCGCATGTCTTGTTGTTATATGTTGCCAGGATAATCAGGCACGCCACACAGGGATTAAAGTGCTAAGAATAGTACTGCTTAACACAACCTAGTTACCATGGGTCCATGACCGCATGTTTTGTTATTATACTTTGTCAGGGTAATCATGCAGGCCATATAGACCTCCCTTGATAGGGGGAGTAACAGGGATTACAGTTCTAAGAATAGTACTACTTAACACAACCTAGTTACCATGGGTCCCAGACCAGATGTTTTGTTGTTATACTTTGTCAGGGTAATCATGCAGGCCATATAGAACTCAACCGAAAGGGGGAGTAAGAGGGATTAAAGTGCTAAGAAAAGTTTTACTTAACACAACCTAATTACCATGGGTCCCAGACCGCGTGTCTTGTTGTTATACTTTGTCAGGGTAATCATACACGCCATATAGACCTCCACCGATAGGAGGAGTTACAGGGCTGAAAGTACTAAGAATAGTACTACTTAACACAACCTAGTTACCATGGATCCCAGACCGCATGTTTAATTATTATACTTTGTCAGGGTAATTATATATCTAACAAATCTATCTATTTATCTTCTATCGATTCTATCTAACTATCAATCTATGTATATCTATCCTATCTATCTATCTATCTATCTATCTATCTATCTTGTGTCCGGACTGTTTTGAGACAAATTTGAAGTAGGAGGACAGACCAATCATCTTCTTCCATCTCCCGGTTCCAAAAATGCAGGCCATATAGACCTCCCCCGATAGGGGGAGTAACAGGTTATAGTAAACTGCTAAGAATGGTACTACTTAACACACCACGGGTCACAGACCACATGTCTTATTGTTATACTCTGTCAGGGAAATTATATATATTTCAAATCTATCTATTTATCTATCAAATCGATCTAACTATCAAACGTATCTATCAAATGTATATTGCATCTATTGATCAATGTAATTCGTATCTATAAAATGTATATTGCATCTATTGATCTATGTAATTTGTATCGATCATATGTATATTGCATCGATTGAGCTATGTAATCTATGTATCTATCTATCAAATCTATCTATCTCGTGGTTGTGCAAATGGACTGTTTGTGGTTGTTTGCGGTGCGTTACACTTGGTGTTTGCTCTGTCACTGTGAAGCAGCCGTAACACTTACACTACCTGATAGATACGACATCATAACTGATGTTATAAAGCACGTTATTGCAAACAATTTGGGAATGTTAGGTGATTTAGGCCCTTTATGGGTTAAAAGCAGACTCTGCATCAACTATGTAATTTTCCATGGGAGTTTTGACATGGATCCCCCTCCAGCATGCCACAGTCCCGGTGTTAGTCCCCTTGAAACAACTTTTCCATCACTATTGTGGCCAGAAAGAGTCCTTGTAGGTTTTAAAGTTCACCTGCCTATTGAAGTCAATGGCGGTTCGCGAACAATACCGGAAGTTCGAGTCCGCCGTTCGCGAACCGAAATTTTTAAGTTTGCGACATCACTATTTGTGTGTTTCTTTGGGTGTCTGCTAGAGTGTCTATATGTGAATCCTTATGTGTGAGTGTGTGTGTGTTTCAGTGTATGAGTGTGTCTGTGTGTTTGTATGATACTACCTTTACAACATTTCCAAGTTTAAATAGACACTTAAGAATAAAGTGCATATACGTTTTAGTCACTTGGTCAAAAATTGACCATGTAAAGGGGGGGGGGCCTGATCAATGGTTAAGTCAGGGGCCCCAACATATCTAGTGGCGGCCCTGCTGACAGGTATCATATACCACTGCGAGAGAATCTTATATTTCATTTTGAGGCTCTGAGGAGACGTCGAAGACTTGTAGGTAAAATCAAATAGTTTGTACCATTTTTCTGTTGTAATGTCTATGTGCAACTCGTCCTGCCAAGACTGAGTGTATGCCGGTAACGTTTTGTGTAAACAGTCATCTATAATTCGTCTTGACAGGGCTAAGGTTCCTCTCGAGGGGGTGCCAGTCCTACAGAATTTCTCAAATGGGGTAAGGGGGCGTGTAAGCTGGGGACTATGGAGGGAGACACGTAAAAGATGTTGTAGTTGAGAGTACTTCAACCAGTTAGAGAATGTACCCTCTAGTATATCTGTCAAGTCTTGTCTAGGTTTAAGCTTCCCCTGGGAAAGGAAGTCAGTCAGCGGTGATGAAAAACCTAACTCTCTGTAATGAATGTCGCCCAAGGTAAGGTGCATAACCAACAGCAATTCTGTGTTTTGGAAAATCGGGGTCATGGGGGAATGTACTGAGGAGATGCCTCTCACCTGTTTAACTATGGTATCCCCAGAAAAGAAAATATGTCTGTATAGAGGAGAAGACCTAGTTTTGGGAGGCCGAGATGTATCTGGTAACCAACAAATTGGACCAACTTGAGGTGTTTTCAAGATATGCGTGTCCAGAGAGATCCACACCTTATCCTGTAAGTCTGCATGCCAGTTCATTACTTGTTGCATCACATTAGCCTGATAGTATCGAAGTATGTGGGGAGTTCCCAACCCTCCTCTATTCCTGGATCTATATAGGGTCTGTCTTGCTGCTCTCGGTTTTCGCCCTCCCCAGATAAACCCATTAAGAATAGATTGCAGTTGTTGAAGAAAGGCCGATGGGAGATGAATAGGGATGGTCTGTAGTAAGTAAATTTAGAGCATACAATTTTAAGCAACTTTCTAATTTACTCCTATTATCAAATTTTCTTAATTTTCTTTGTATTTTTATTTGAAATGCAAGAATGTAAGTTTAGATGCCGGACCATTTTTGTTGAACAACCTGGGTTATTCTTGCTGATTGGTGGATAAATTCATCCACCAATTAAAAAGTGCTGTCCACATGTCTGAACCAAAAAAAAGCTTAGATGCCTTCTTTTTCAAATAAAGATAGAAAGAGAGCGAAGACAAATTGATAATAGGCGGAAATTAGAAAGTTGCTTAAAATTGCATGCTCTATCTGAATCACAAAAGAAAAAAATTGGGTTCAGTGTCCCTTTAAGTTGATCTGAAAATGCATAGCCACAATTAGAGCTGCACATGTTGTTACCCTAAAAGGCTTCAGTTTCTCTGACGTCAGACCCGTAGACATGCGCACTAGACAACTCGCTGCACTATGTTTCATGGTAGTTTCCCAGCAGCACCCAGAGCTTTCGCTTTGAGCTGAGCATATAAAGCTTCTTTCTTTATTTAGAGTTCAATAATATTTTGTGCTATTTTTTTTTTTTTACTAAACACAGAAAATAATAACATCTTATGTTGTCGCCCAGGTGTGCTAGATGGAGGCGCTGGTTCAGCTTGTATCAGTCGTTGGTATCTTCTTTTCCTTCCTCGGTTGTATAACTCTAGGTGCAAAATAGTGGTGCTGAAATATCAGACAATACACCATACAAAGGTGAATATCTACTCACAGTGTATATTGCAGGTTACCGGCTCCTTCCCAATATGAAAATGCTTTGGTTTGTTAAGCACTTTTATTGCTCTTGAGAAAGACGGCTGGGACCGTTGAAACGTTTTTGCGTTGAGCCAAATAAAGACAAACTTTTTTACTGAATCTGTGATATTGTCTTTTCATATTGGGAAGGAGCCGGTAACCTGCAATATACACTGTGAGTAGATATTCACCTTTGTATGGTGTATTGTCTGATATTTCAGCACCACTATTTTGCACCTAGAGTTATACAACCGAGGAAGGAAAGGAAGATACCAACGACTGATACAAGCTGAACCAGCGCCTCCAGCTAGCACACCTGATCCATTCACACAGACCTTGGGAGAAACTGTGGGACGGCTGCGGTTCACCAGAAGGAGAAAGTATTAATACATATTATACACCTGTTTGCATGTATATTATGTTGTCGCCCTCAGGTGTTTAGCTTCTGCAGACAACTAGACCAGTAACGTCCTTTAATTGTAGCTTTTAACATTGCAAATCTAAACTAATTTTTGGAAGCCGGCGATGTAAAGCAGGCTGGTTGCACAGAATAACAATAGAGCATTAGATGTATTATTACTATAGTAACAGGAATAACTTACATAGAGTATGTAGTTGTGCAGATCAATACATTATTACATTTCATGCTTTATTACTGATTTATTTACCGATCTTAGAACATAAAAGTTAATTATATTAATATACCAGTCCAGTTATAAAGTTGTGACAAATGTATCACAGATCTTTATTGTAAGGCTTTTTCTGGTGCTTATTATATACAGTAGGTTTAATGAGACACTTTTTTGGGGGTATAAAGGTATAAGAAAGCATTTGTGTGTATTGAAGGATCTAAGATAATGTGGAATGATTTCCCTTCAAGTTCAGTCTATGTTAATGGTTGTGAATTGGAAAAATAGTTTAAAATGAAATGCTCCATCTGAATCATGAAAGTTTAATTTTGACTTGAGTGTCAGAATTCAAAATACACTGTCCTTTTAAATTTTAAGTTGATCTTAAAATGCATAAATACAATTAGAGCTGCACATGTTATTACTCTAAAAGGCTTCAGTTTCTCTGACGTCAGAGTGAGACCCACAGACATGCGCACTATAAAACTCGCTGTACTATATTTTATAGTAGTTTCCCAGCAGCACCCGGAGCTTTCGCTCTGAGCTGAACATATAAGCTTGTTTCTTTATTTAAAGTTTAATAATATTTTGTGCTATTTTTCTTTTTAATTAAGTGGTCACTTTGTTACTAAATTTAGAAAATAATAACATCTCAGGTTTCACCCTTAAGTGTTTAGCTTCTGCGGACAACTATATCAGTAACGTCCTTTTTCTTTGCTCTAGTAGTATTGTTATTAAATCTATTATAATTCTGAATTAATATTTGGAAGCCGGTAATGTAAAGCGGGCTGTTTGTACAGAGCAACAATAAAGTATTATATATAGTATAGTAACCTCATCAATGTATCTGCTGTAATTAAATGGTTGATGAACATGAAGAAAAAAATGGGTTATAGCCGCTGTATAGGTCAATTAAATAAATTTATTAGAGTATTTAAGAGTTGTATCAATTGCTGCGTATGAAACTAGTTAATTTGTTAAATCTAGAACTCACTACATAGAGTATCTAGTTGTGCAGATCAATACGTTATTACGTTTCATGCTTTATTACTGATTTATTTACTGATCTTACAACATAAACATAATAAGTGAATGATAATAAAATACCAGACCAGTTATAAAGTTGTGACAAATGTATCACAGATCTGTATTGTGAGGCTTCTTGTGGTGCTTATTATATACAGTAGGTTTAATGGGACACTTATTCCCTTTAGTTGGGAGGGAAGAACTTCATCATCATCCGTCATTATCTTTACTCTTCTGATGCCCAGAGCAAAAGCTCCAGCAGGCACCACAAGTTATTTCCTCCATCTTCAGACAAAGCATTTAATGAGGATCAGAATCTCCCCCTGTCCCCCAAAACTGCCACCATCCTCCAGGGCTTAACTCACTCAGAGGGGAAGTTACTACCAATCCCTTCAGAAGGCTAGCGCTGCGGAATCTGTTGGCGCTCTACAAAACCCGATAATAATGATAATTATAAATGTTGGGACACATTTGACTGTTTTAATCACATGCCAGAAATTCTGACATTTGTGTGTATTGAAATTTATTAGATAAGGTGGTCTGATTTCTTTGCATATTCTGATTTCTTTGCATATTCAGTTCATTTTAATGAGTATATAAATAAAGCTAAAGGAGTGTTGCGTCATACATGTTATAGTCTGCTGCTAACATAAGCGTGCATTGTTCTTTAAAGTTGTAAGTGGAAACAATTATAGCAGCACATTTCTCCTTTAGTTTATCTGACGTCAGTCAGACCCGCAGACATGCGCACTAGAAAACTCTCGCACTGTTTCAAGAGTAATTTCCCAGCAGCACCCGGAGCTTTTAACTTTAAGATGAGTGGACGCGTACAAAGCTTATTTCTTTATTTAAATATCCATAATATTTTCTGCTAATTATACAATTGTACACGTTTGTGTTATTGTCACTATATTATTAACCTCATAAAACAAAATCGTCCTAAATCCTCACCCTCAGCTTTTTAGTTTCTGCTGGCAACTAGCTCTTAAGCTTCGTAACTCTTTTCACCTCTCCTATCGGAGGCAAAGATAAGACCAATTTTTGGAGGCCGGCGATGTAAAGCGGGCTTGTATATGGTATCAAAAAGAGATATAATTTATCTGTGTAGTAAGATGAGTGTATTAGTACTTGAACTAAAATAAATATTTGGTTAGTGGTTCCGTTACTAATTAAGAATTATTTACTATTCGTTTAAGAACTAGAAATCAATTTTAAAAAAACTGCTATTTCTGCTTTTAGAAATGTACGGTCAGAAGCTGTGCAGATTATTATGTTTATACCTTTTATGCCGTGTTATTGCTTTTTTACATACTAATTATAGTATATATAAATAACTGAATAACTAAATACGATTTTACTCACGTTTTATTGTAATTTGTTTATATCTTGAGAAATTGTTACGAGTCTGTCTTTATAGTCTAATTTAAAGCGGTGTAAGGATCATCCAATTTACTAAAAGGGTTCAGTTTCTCTGACGTCAAAACCGGCAGACATGCGCACTAGAAAAACTCGCCGAACTGTTTCAGAGCAATTTCCCAGCAGCACCCGAAGCTTCGAGCTTGTTTCTATATTTACATATAGCTATAATATGTTGTGCTGTTATACAAATATACAGGTTTGTGCTATTAAATTGTCACTATATTATTAATCCCAATCAACAAAACATTATTGACATCAAGCAAATAAAATCGTCTTTAATTCTCAGCATAAACTTCTTCAGTTCTTCAGGCAGCTCCATCATTTGCTTTTCACTTCATAATTTGAAAAGCGGGAAGCAGCCAAAGCCTACGATCTGTGATGGTGGTAGTAATGAATTTTTTTCACAATTTTAGGAAGCCGGCGCTGAAAAGCAGGCTGAGCAAAAAGTGTAATAAAAGAACTGAAATTATTACATCAGTAAACTACGGACGCGAACACGTTTTCAGCTTTCACTCTCATTGATAACTTTTATAAAGACTTCCATTACAAGTTATGTGCTTATGTCTGACGTAAACTTTAGATCTCCGTTTATTGAAGTCAGATGATGTAAAATGGGCTTGTAATATTGAAAATATTATAGGGAATAATTCAGCTATAGTTTGCCGGTTCGTTTTATCTTAATGTTCCTAAGTGCAAATTGTTTAATTGTAAGTTGTTCGTTCAATGCTTGAAACACATATCGTTGGGGTTTTTTTCACTGCAAAAGGCTTCATTTTCTCTATGAGTGACGTCAGAGTGAGACGCACTGACATGCGCACTAGAACACTCCCCCTTTGTTATTGATCTACTTCCAATCTCTAAGTATCAATTCGAAATGAAATCAGAACTCAAGTTAGCTCAGGTTTCATTATTGATTGTTTTTAATTCCAGGGTTTGTTATTTCTGGAGATTGTTTGTGTCCGCAAGAACAACAGGGCAATTATTACACAGCGGAAGAAATATATAACAGATCTGTATTGTGACGCTTCCACCACGACAATCCACTACCTTTATTTACATATCCATGATGATTGTAACATAAACTTGTAAAGGGACCATCAAGTCAAAAAAAAAAAAAAAAAAATCGATTTAAATAGGGTATGTAATTTTAAACAACTTCCTAATTTACTTTTATCACCAAATTTGCTTTGTTCTCTTGGTATTCTTATTTGAAATTTAAACTTAAAGGGACACAACCCAATAATTTTCTTTCATGATTCAGAAAGAGAATGCAAATTTAAAAAACAATCAAATTTACTTCTATTATTTATTTTGCTTAATTTTTTAGATATCCTTAGTTGAAGAAAAAGCAATGCACATGGATGAGCCAATCACATGAGGCTTCTAAGTGCAGCAACGAATCAGCAGCTACTGAGCCTATCTAGATATGCTTTTCAGCAAAGAATATCAAGAGAATAAAACAAATTAGATAATAGGAGTAAATTAGAAAGTTGTGTAAAATTGCATGCTCTTTCTATATCATGAAAGAAAAAAATGGGTTTAATGTCCCTTTAAGAGGTTCATATGCTAATTTCTTAGACCTTGAAGACTGCCTCCAATCTGAATGCATTTTGACGACTAGTGGGCATTAGTTCATGTGTTTCATATAGATAACATTGAGCTCATGCATGTGAAGTGACCTAGGAGTGACCAATGTATTGACTGGCTAAAATGAAATCTGTCAAAAGAGCTTAAATAAGGGGTCAGTCAGCAGAAGCTTAGGCACAAGGTAATTACAGAGGTAAAACGTCTATTATTATTATTAATGTGTTGGTTGTGCAAAACTGGGGAAAGGGTAATAAAGGGATTATGTTTCTTTTTAAACAACACAAATTCTGTCCCTTTAATGCTGTTACTAATATTAATGGAACAGTCTACAATATAATTTGTATTGTTTAAAAGATAGATAATCCCTTTATTATCCATTCCCCAGTTTTGCATAAACAAAAATGTTTTAGTGATATACTTTTAACCTCTGTGATTACCTTGTATCTAAGCATCTTCTGACAGCCCCCTGATCACATGACTTTTTATTTATTATCTATTGACTTGCAGTTAGTACTGTGTTGTCCTAAATCTTAAATAACTCCTCGGGTGTGAACACATTGTTATCTATCTGACCCACATGAACTAGCAGTCACCTGTTGTAAAAAGCAAATAAAAAAGCATGTGACAAGAGGCTGTCTATACTATGTGGCTTACAAACAGGAAGAATTTTAGAGGTTTAAATGTTATAAAGTATATTAATATCACAATGTTGGTTGTGCAAATCTGGGCAATGGGTAGTAAAGGCATTATCTATCTTTTAAACAATATACATTTTAGTGTAGACTGTCCCTTTTAACCTCAGTAAACAAGTATTCAGTCCTCACCAGCAGCTCGTTTGTTTCTGCAGGGAACTAGCTCAGTAATTTACTTGTGCCTAGATTTAGAGTTTGGCGTTAGCCGTCAAAACCAGCGTTAGGGGCTCCTAACGCTGGTTTTGGGCTCCCGCTGGTATTTAGAGTCAGTCAGGAAAGGGTCTAACGCTCACTTTGCAGCCGCAAATTTTCCATACCGCAGATCCCCCTACGCCAATTGCGTATCCTATCTTTTCAATGGGATCTTTCTAACGCCAGTATTTAGAGTCTTGACTGAAGTGAGCGTTAGAAATCTAACGACAAAACTCCAGCCACAGCAAAAAGCCAGGAGTTAAGAGCTTTCTGGGCTAACGCCGGTTCATAAAGCTCTTAACTACTGTGCTCTAAAGTACACTAACACCCATAAACTACCTATGTACCCCTAAACCGAGGCCCCCCCACATCGCGCCACTCTATTAAATTTTTTAACCCCTAATCTGCCGACCGCACACCGCCGCAGCCTATGTTATCCCTATGTACCCCTAATCTGCTGCCCCTAACACCGCCGACCCCTATATTTATTAACCCCTAATCTGCCCCCCCCCCAACGTCGCCGCCACCTACCTACAATTATTTACCCCTAATCTGCCGACCGGACCTCACCGCTACTATAATAAAGTTATTAACCCCTAATCCGCCTCACTCCCGCCTCAATAACCCTATAATAAATAGTATTAACCCCTAATCTGCCCTCCCTAACATCACCGACACCTAACTTCAAGTATTAACCCCTAATCTGCCGACCGGACCTCACCGCTACTCTATTACATTTATTAACCAACCCCTAAAGCTAAGTCTAACCCTAACACTAACACCCCCCTAAGTTAAATATAATTTTTGTCTAACTAAATAAATTAACTCTTATTAAATAAATTATTCCTATTTAAAGCTAAATACTTACCTGTAAAATAAACCCTACTATAGCTACAATATAAATAATAATTATATTGTAGCTATTTTAGGATTTATATTTATTTTACAGGCAACTTTGTATTATTTTAACCAGGTACAATAGCTATTAAATAGTTATTTACTATTTAATAGCTACCTAGTTAAAATAATTACAAAATTACCTGTAAAATAAATCCTAACCTAAGTTACAATTAAACCTAACACTACACTATCAATAAATAAATTAAATAAATTATCTACAATTATCTACATTTAAACCTAACACTACACTATCAATAAATTAATTACATAAAATACCTACAAATAAATACAATTAAATAAACTAACTAAAGTATAAAAAAGAACTAAGTTACAAAAAATAAAAAATAATTTACAAACATTAGAAAAATATTACAATTTTAAGCTAATTACACCTACTCTAAGCCCCCTAATAAAATAACAAAGCCCCCCAAAATAAAAAAAATGCCCTACCCTATTCTAAAATAAAAATAGAAAAGCTCTTTTACCTTACCAGCCCTTAAAAGGGCCTTTTGCAGGGCATGCCCCAAAGAATTCTGCTCTTTTGCCTGTAAAAAAAACATACAATACCCCCCCAACATTACAACCCACATACCACCCACATACCCCTAATCTAACCCAAACCCCCCTTAAATAAACCTAACACTAAGCCCCTGAAGATCTCCCTACCTTGAGTCTTGTTCACCCAGCCGGGCACCGATGGACCAAAAGAAGACATCCAGAGCGGCAGAAGTCTTCATCCTATCCGGGCAGAAGAGGACATCCAGACTGGTAGTCATCTTCATCCAAGCGGCATATTCTATCTTCATCCATCCGGAGCGGAGCGGAGCCATCTTCTTCCAGCCGACGTGGATCCATCCTCTTCTACCGACGCCTACTCGCCGAATGACGGTTCCTTTAAATGACGTCATCCAAGATGGCGTCCCTCGAATTCCGATTGGCTGATAGGATTCTATCAGCCAATCGGAATTAAGGTAGGAAAATTCTGATTGGCTGATGGAATCAGCCAATCAGATTCAAGTTCAATCCGATTGGCTGATCCAATCAGCCAATCAGATTGAGCTCGCATTCTATTGGCTGATCGGAACAGCCAATAAAATGCAAGCTCAATCTGATTGGCTGATTCCATCAGCCAATCAGAATTTTCCTACCTTAATTCCGATTGGCTGATAGAATCCTATCAGCCAATCGGAATTCGAGGGACGCCATCTTGGATGACGTCATTTAAAGGAACCGTCATTCGGCGAGTAGGCGTCGGTAGAAGAGGATGGATCCGCGTCGGCTGGAAGAAGATGGCTTCGCTCCGCTCCGGATGGATGAAGATAGAAGATGCCGCTTGGATGAAGATGTCTACCGGTCTGGATGTCCTCTTCTGCCCGGATAGGATGAAGACTTCTGCCGCTCCGGATGTCTTCTTTTGGTCCATCGGTGCCCGGCTGGGTGAACACAACTCAAGGTAGGGAGATCTTCAGGGGCTTAGTGTTAGGTTTATTTAAGGGGGGTTTGGGTTAGATTAGGGGTATGTGGGTGGTGGGTTGTAATGTTGGGGGGTATTGTATGTTTTTTTTTTCAGGCAAAAGAGCAGAATTCTTCGGGGCATGCCCCGCAAAAGGCCCTTTTAAGGGCTGGTAAGGTAAAAGAGCTTTTTTATTTTAGAATAGGGTAGGGCATTTTTTTATTTTGGGGGGCTTTGTTATTTTATTAGGGGGCTTAGAGTAGGTGTAATTAGCTTAAAATTGTTGTAATATTTTTCTAATGTTTGTAAATTATTTTTTGTAACTTAGTTCTTTTTTATTTTTTGTACTTTAGTTAGTTTATTTATTTATTAATTTATTGATAGTGTAGTGTTAGGTTTAATTGTAGATAATTGTAGATCATTTATTTAATTTATTTATTGATAGTGTAGTGTTAGGTTTAAAATAACTTCTGCAATATACTTACGGCTAGATTTAGAGTTTGGCGTTATCCGTCAAAAGCAGCGTTAAGGGGTCCTAGCGCTGCTTTTTACCGCCCGCTGGTATTTAGAGTCAGGCAGGAAAGGGTCTACCGCTCTTTCTTTTCGCGACTCCAGGCTACCGCAGATCCCCTTACGTCAATTGCGTATCCTATCTTTTCAATGGGATTTGCCTAATGCTGGTATTTGGAGTCTTGGAAGAAGTGAGCGGTAGACCCTCTACCGACAAGACTCCTACCGCCAAAAAAAGTCAGTAGTTAAGAGCTTTATGGGCTAACGCCGGAACATAAAGCTTGTAACTACCGTGCTATAAAGTACACTAACACCCATAAACTACCTATGTACCCCTAAACCGAGGGCCCCCCACATCGCAAACCCTCTAATAAAATTTTTTAACCCCTAATCTGCCGACCGGACACCGCCACCCCCTACATTATAGCTATGAACCCCTAATCTGCTGCCCCTAACATCGCCGACAACTACATTATAGTTATTAACCCCTAATCTGCCCCCCCCCCCAACGTTGCCGCTACCTAACTACACTTATTAGCCCCTAATCTGCCGGCCGGACCTCACCGCCACTATAATAAATGTATTAACCCCCTAAACCGCCGCACTCCCGCCTCGCAAACACTATAATACATTTTATTAACCCCTAATTTGCCCTCCCTAACATCGCCGCCACCTACCTACAATTATTAACCCCTAATCTCCCACCCGCAACATCGCCGCTACTATAATAAAGTTATTAACCCCTAAACTTAAGTCTAACCCTAACACCCCCCTAACATAAATATAATTTAAATAAAACAAAATAATATTCCTAAAATTAAATAAATTATTCCTATTTAAAACTAAATACTTACCTATAAAATAAACCCTAATATAGCTACAATATAACTAATAGTTACAGTGTAGCTATAATAGGATTTATATTTATTTTACAGGGAACTTTGTATTTATTTTAACTAGGTACAATAGCTATTAAATAGTTATTAACTATTTAATAGCTACCTAGTTAAAATAATTACAAAATTACCTGTAAAATAAATCCTAACCTAAGTTACAATTAAACCTAACACTACACTATCATAAAATTAATTAAATAAATTAACCACAATTACCTACAATTACATTTAATTAAATAAACTAAACTATGGTACAAAAAAACAAACACTACATTACAGAAAATAAAAAAAGAATTACAAGAAGTTTAAACTAATTACAC
Source organism: Bombina bombina (assembly GCF_027579735.1). Taxonomy (NCBI): domain Eukaryota; kingdom Metazoa; phylum Chordata; class Amphibia; order Anura; family Bombinatoridae; genus Bombina; species Bombina bombina. Next base: position 178,261,872 of record NC_069508.1, read on the forward strand.
CTAATCTAAGCCCTCTAATAAAATAATAAAGCCCCCCAAAATAAAAAAATGCCCTACCCTATTCTAAATTACAAAGTAATCAGCTCTTTTACCAGCCCTTAAAAGGGCTTTTTGCGGGGCATTGCCCCAAAGTAATCAGCTCTTTTACCTGTAAAAAAAATATAACCCCCCCCCCAACATTAAAACCCACCACCCATACACCCCTACTCTAACCCACCCAATCCCCCCTGAAGATCTCCCTACCTTGAGCCGTCTTCACCCAGCCGAGCCGAATTCTTCATCCAATCCGGGTGATGTGGTCCTCCATCCGGGTGAAGTCTTGATCCAAGCGGCAAAGAAGAGGTCCTCCATCCGGGCGATGTCTTCCTCCAAGCGGCATCTTCTATCTTCTATCTTCTTTTTTCCAGCCAATTGCGTATCCTATCTTTTCAATGGGATCTTCCTAACGCTGGTATTTAGAGTGTTGGCTGAAGTGAGCGGTAGACCCTCTACCGACAAGACTCCTAACGCCAAAAAAAGTCAGTAGTTAAGAGCTTTATGGGCTAACGCCGGTTTATAAAGCTCTTAACTACAGTGCTCTAAAGTACACTAACACCCATAAACTACCTATGTACCCCTAAACCGAGGTCCCCCACATCGCCGCCACTATAATAAATATTTATTTATTTATTACACCATCGCCACCTACATTATCCCTATGAACCCCTTATCTGCTGCCCCTAACATCGCCGGCACCTACATAATATTTATTAACCCCTAATCTGCCCCCCCCAACGTCGCCGCTACCTAACTACACTTATTAACCCCTAATCTGCCGACCGGACCTCGCCGACACTATAATAAATGTATTAACCCCTAAACTGCCGCACTCCCACCTCAAAAAAACACTATAATAAATAGTATTAACCCCTAATCTGCCCTCCCTAACATCGCCGTCACCTAACTTCAAGTATTAACCCCTAATCTGCCGACCGGACCTCGCCGCTACTATAATAAATGTATTAACCCCTAAAGCTAAGTCTAACCCTAACACCCCCCTAAGTTAAATATAATTTTAATCTAACGAAATAAATTAAATCTTATTAAATAAATTATTCCTATTTAAAACTAAATACTTACCTGTAAAATAAACCCTAATATAGCTACAATATAGCAAATAATTATATTGTAGCTATTTTAGGATTTATATTTATTTTACAGGCAACTTTGTATTTATTTTAACTAGGTACAATAGCTATTAAATAGTTATTAACTATTTAATAGCTACCTAGTTAAAATAATTACAAAATTAACTGTAAAATAAATCCTAACCTAAGTTACAATTAAACCTAACACTACACTACCAATAAATTAATTAAATAAATTACCTACAATTACATACAATTAAATAAACTAAACTAAATTACAAAAAACAAACAAACAAACACTAAATTACAAAAAATAAAAAAAGATTACAAGAATATTAGGCCAATTACACCTACTCTAAGCCCCCTAATAAAATAAAAAAATAATAATAAAGGTCCCTACCCTATTCTAAATTAAAAAGTAACCAGCTCTTTTACCAGCCCTTAAAAGGGCTTTTTGCGGGGCATGCCCCAAAGTAATCAGCTCTTTTGCCTGTAAAAAAAAATACAACCCCCCCAACATTAAACCCAACCACCACCCACATACCCCTACTCTAACCCAAACCCCCCTTAAATAAACCTAACACTACCCACCTGAAGATCTCCCTACCTTGAGTTGCCTTCACCCAGCCTGGCCGAAGTCTTCATCCGATGGGGCAGAAGAGGACATCCAGACCGGCAGAAGTCTTCATCCTATCCGGGCAGAAGAGGACATCCGGACCGGCAGACATCTTCATCCAAGCGGCATCTTCTATCTTCATCCATCCGGAGCGGAGCCATCTTCTTCCAGCCGACGCAGATCCATCCTCTTCAACCGACGCCTACTCGCCGAATGAAGGTTCCTTTAACCCCTTAATGACAACTGACGTACCAGGTACGTCATGCATTAACAACCAGTTAATGACAATAGACGTACCTGGTACGTCAGTTGTCTAAGAGAGTGCTGGAAGCAATCGCAATCGCTTCCAGCAGCTCTCAGGGTATTGCAGTGATGCCTCCATATGGAGGCATCCTGCAATACCTTTTCAGAAGACTCCGATGCAGAGAGAGCCACTCTGTGGCCCTCTCTGCACCGGTAGCGATGGTGCCGGTTCGTTGGTGGGTGGGAGCATATCAGGGAGGCGGGTGGGCGGCCCATCGCTACCCGGTATCCGGTTCCTGTAAGTGCTATGTGCACGCCGGGTGCCGGGAGCGTGCGGGTGCGCGCGTGCGCGCGCGATTAGCTGGCCACTGACTACAAAGAGAAGGGAAGAGGGGGGAAAAAAGAATTAAAAAAAAATATATATGTAAGGATCTGGGAGGGGGAGGGGGTTGGGGTATTGTGGGGGGCTGCTACACTACAGAAAACATTAAAAATTGCAAAAAATTGCAAAAAAACCCCCCACAGCTGCCAGTACCCAAGATGGCGGCAATTAGGTAGGGGAGAGGGTTAGAGAGCTGGGGGGGGGGGATCATGGAGGTTGGGGCTAAGGCAGGGGTCCATCACAGCTAAAACATTTTATTTTTTTTTATTAAAAAAAAGAAAAACTCCTTTTATTTAGTACTGGCAGACTTTCTGCCAGTACTTAAGATGGCGGGGACAATTGTGGGGTGGGGGAGGGAAGAGAACTGTTTGGGAGGGATCAGGGGGTGGGATGTGTCAGGTGGGAGGCTGATCTCTACCCTAAAGCTAAAATTAACCCTGCAAGCTCCCTACAACCTACCTAATTAACCCCTTCACTGCTGGGCATAATTTACGTGTGGTGCGCAGCAGCATTTAGTGGCCTTCTAATTACCAAAAAGCAATGCCAAAGCCATATAAGTCTGCTATTTCTGAACAAAGGGGATCCCAAAGAAGCATTTACAACCATTTGTGCCTTAATTGCAGAAGCTGTTTGTAAATAATTTCAGTGGGAAACCTAAAGTTTGTGACAAAATTTGTGAAAAAGTGAACTTTTTTTTTTATTTGATGACATTTGGCGGTGAAATGGTGGCATGAAATATACCAAAATGGGCCTAGATCAATACTTTGGGTTGTCTTCTAAAAAAAAATATATACATGTCAAGGGATATTCAGGTATTCCTGACAGATATCAGGGTTCCAATGTAACTAGCGCTAATTTTGAAAAAAAGTTGTTTGGAAATAGCAAAGTGCTACTTGTATTTATGGCCCTATAACTTGCAAAAAAAGTAAAGAACATGTAAACATTGGGTATTTCTAAACTCAGGACAAAATTTAGAAACTATTTAGCATAGGTGTTTTTTGGTGATTGTAGATGTGTAACAGATTTTGGGGGTCAAAGTTAGAAAAAGTGTGTTTTTTTCAATTTTTTCCTCATATTTTATATTTTTTTTATAGGAAATTATAAGATATGATGAAAATAATGGTATCCTTAGAAAGTCCATTTAATGGCGAGAAAAACGGTATATAATATGTGTGGGTACAGTAAATGAGTAAGAGGGAAATTACAGCTAAACACAAACACCGCAGAAATGTAAAAATAGCCATTGTCATTAAGGGTAAGAAAATTGAAAAATGGTCCGGTCATTAAGGGGTTAAATGACGTAATCCAAGATGGCGTCCCTCGAATTCCGATTGGCTGATAGCATTCTATCAGCCAATCGGAATTAAGGTAGGAAAAATCTGATTGGATGATCCATTGGCTGATCGGAACAGCCAATAGAATGCAAGCTCAATCTGATTGGCTGATTGGATCAGCCAATCGGATTGAACTTGAATCTGATTGGCTGATTTAATCAGCCAATCAGATTTTTCCTACCTTAATTCCGATTGGCTGATAGAATCCTATCAGCCAATCGGAATTCGAGGGACGCCATCTTGGATGACGTCATTTAAAGGAACCTTCATTCGGAGTGCGGCGGTTTAGGGGTTAATAACATTATTAGAGTAGCGGCGACGTCCGGTCGGCTGATTAGGGGTTCATAAGTGTAGGTAAGGTAGCGGCAATGTTGGGGGGAGCAGATTAGGGGTTAATAAATATTATGTAGGTGTCGGCGATGTTAGGGGCAGCATATTAGGGGTACATAGGTATAATGTAGGTTGCGGCGGTGTCCGGAGCGGCAGATTAGGGGTTAATAGTATAATGCAGGTGTCAGCGATAGCGGGGGCGGAAGATTAGAGGTTAATAAGTGTAAGGTTAGGGGTGTTTAGACTCGGGGTTCATGTTAGGGTGTTAGGTGCAGACTTAGAAACTGTTTCCCCATAGGAAACAATGGGGCTGCGTTGGGAACTTAACGCTGCTTTTTTGCAGCCCAAACTGCCCATTGTTTCCTATGGGGGAATCGTGCACGAGCACGTTTTGCCAGCTTAACGCTACCGTAAGCAACGCTGGTATTGAGGATTGAAGTGGCGGTAAATTCAGCTCAACGCTCCCTTTTTGGAGCCTAACGCAGCCCTTTAGACAACTCTAAATACCAGCATTGTCTTAAGGGTGCGTTGGGAAAAAAAGCTGCGTTAGCTGCGCGGGTCTTTACCGACAAAACTCTAAATCTAGGCGTATATTAACTATATTAACCCTAATATAATTAGGGTTAATATTGTTAATATATAATATAATAACTATATTAACTATATTAACCCTAATATAATTAGGGTTAATATAGGTGGCGGCAGTGTAGGGGGATTAGATTAGGGGTTAATGTATTTAATATAGCTGGCGGCGGTGTAGGGGGATTAAATTAGGGGTTAATAATTTTAATATAGCTGGCGGCGGGGTAGGGGGATTAGATTAGGGGTTAATAATTTTAATATAGCTGGCAGTGGGGTAGGAGCTCACATTAGGGGGTAGGTAATGTAGGTGGCGGCGATGTAAGGGGCTCACATTAGGGGGTAGGTAATGTAGGTGGCGGCGGTGTAAGGGGCTCACATTAGGGGGTAGGTAATGTAGGTGGCGGCGGTGTAAGGGGCTCACATTAGGGGGTAGGTAATGTAGGTGGCGGCGGCGGTGTAAGGGGCTCACATTAGGGGGTAGGTAATGTAGGTGGCGGCGGTGCAAGGGGCTCACATTAGGGGGTAGTTAATGTAGGTGGTGGCGGGGTCCGGGAGCGGCGGTTTAGGGGTTAAATACTTAATTAGGGATTGCGGCGGGGGATCGCAGTTGACAGGTAGATAGACATTGCGCATGCGTTAGCGGCTTTTGCGGGCGACAATTTTGATCGGATCGAGGCCAATGTTTAAATACAAAAAGTACAGATTACATAGTATCATTCTGATACTATCCTAAGTTGTTATTTAAAGCAGAAGTAGTATAATGGTAAATTAAAGGAGGACAGAAAGGTCATATTCCTTATTCATTCCTTTTGGATAATGGGTTTCTAATTTATTTATCCAAAAGACCTCCTTTTGCTTTAAGTACAATTCTCTACCCCCTCCCCTTCTAGGTATAGTTATGTGATCTATAATCTGAAACCTAAATTGACAGATATTATGGCCTGCCTGGATGAAATGTTCTGCTACTGGATTTTTTATCTTTTTATTCCTTGTATGTGACCTATGTTCACATATCCTCTCTTGGACCATCCTAGTGGTCTCTCCGATGTAACTCCGCCCACAGGGGCATTTGATCATATTTATGGCATAGGAGGTGTTACAAGTAAATAGGCCTCTTATGCTGTATTTCTTACCAGTACGGGGATGGAAAAAATATTTTCCTTTTATCATACTATTACAACTGGAACACCCCAGACAGGGGTAACAACATAAGGCCTAGATTACGAGTTTTGCGTTAGCCTTAAAAAGCAGTGTTAAGAGGTCCTAACGCTGCTTTTTAACACCTGCTGATATTACAAGTCTTGCAGGTACAGGTGTACCACTCACTTTTTTGGCCAGACTCGGAAATACCGCAAATCCACTTATGTCAATTGCGTATCCTATATTTTCAATGGGACTTGCATAGCTCCGGTATTACGAGTCTGACAAAAAGTGAGCGGTAGACCCTCTCCTGTCAAGCCTGGTACCGCATTTTAAAGTCAGTAGTTAAGAGTTTTACACTACAACACCGTAGCATAAAACTCTTAACTAAAGTGCTAAAAAGTACACTAGCACCCATAAACTACCTATTAACCCCTAAACCGAGGGCCCCCCACATCACAAACACTAAAATAAATGTTTTAACTCCTAATCTGCCGAACCGGACATCGCCGCTACTATAATAAATATATTAACCCCTAAACTGCCGCACTCCCGCATCACAAACATTAGTTAAATATTATTAACCCCTAATCGCCGCCACCTACCTACATTTATTAACCCCTAATCTGCCGCCCCCAATGTCGCCGCCACTATAATAAAGTTATTAGCCCCTAAACCTAACACCCCCTAACTTAAATATAATTTAAATAAATCTAAATAAAATTACTACAATTCACTAAATTATTCCTATTTATAACTAAATACTTACCTATAAAATAAACCGTAAGATAGCTACAATATAACTAATAGTTACATTGTACCTATCTTAGGGTTTATTTTTATTTTACAGGCAACTTTGTATTTATTTTAACTAGGTACAATAGTTATTAAATAGTTATTAACTATTTAATAACTACCTAATTAAAATAAAGACAAATTTACCTGTAAAATAAAACCTAACCTAAGTTACAATTACACCTAACACTACACTACAATTAAATTAATTACCTAAATTAAATACAATTAATTACAATTAAATAAAATTATCTAAAGAACAAAACCCCCCCACTAAATTACAGAAAATAATAAAGAAATTACAAGATTTTTAAACTAATTACACCTTATCTAATCCCCCCTAACAAAATAAAAAAGCCCCCCCAAAATAAAAAAGCCCTACCCTACACTAAATTACAAATAGCCCTTAAAATGGCCTTTTGGGGGGCATTGCCCCAAAGTAATCAGCTCTTTCGGCATCCATCCGGCGCGGAGCGGGTCCATCTTCAAGACATCCGATGAGGAGCATCCTCTTCTTTCCACGGTTGATGACTGAATGAAGGTTCCTTTAACTGACGTCATCCAAGATGGCGTCCCCTCAATTCCGATAGGCTGATAGAATTCTATCAGCCAATCGGAATTAAGGTAGAGAAAATCCTATTGACTGATGCAATCAGCCAATAGGATTGAAGTTCAATCCTATTGACTGATGCAATCAGCCAATAGGATTGAAGTTCAATCCTATTGGCTGATCCAATCAGCCAATAGGATTGAGCTGGTATTCTATTGGCCAATAGCCAATAGAATGCCAGTTCAATCCTATTGGCTGATTGCATCAGCCAATAGGATTTTTTCTACCTTAATTCCGATTGGCTGATAGAATTCTATCAGCCAATCGGAATTGAAGGGACGCCATCTTGGATGACATCATTTAAAGGAACCTTCATTTAGTCATCGGCCGTGGAAAGAAGAGGATGCTCCGCGTTGGATGTCTTGAAGATGGACCTGCTCCACGCCGGAAGGATGAAGATAGAAGATGCCGTCTGGATGAAGACTTCTGCCTGTCTGGAGGACCACTTCTGTCCGGTTGGATGAAGACTTCTGCCCATCTGGAGGACCACTTCTGCCTGGTTGGGTGAAGACGTCTCTCAGTAAGGTGATCTTCAAGGGGTTAGTGTTAGGTTTTTTTTAAGGGGGTATAGGGTGGGTTTTAGAGTAGGGTTGGTTGTGTGGGTGGTGGGTTTTAATGTTGGGGGGAATTGTAATTTTTTTTCAGGTAAAAGAGCTGATTACTTTGGGGCAATGCCCCGCAAAAGGCCCTTTTAAGGGCTATTTGTAATTTAGTGTAGGGTAGGGTTTTTATTTTATTTTGGGGGGCTTTTTTTTATTTTGTTAGGGGGATTAGATTAGGTGTAATTAGTTTAAAAATCTTGTAATTTCTTTATTATTTTCTGTAATTTAGTGTGTTTTTTTGTACTTTAGATAACGTTATTTAATTGTAATTAATTGTATTTAATTTAGGTAATTAATTTAATTGTAGTGTAGTGTTAAGTGTAATTGTAACTTAGGCTAGGTTTTATTTTACATGTATATTTGTCTTCATTTTACCTAGGTAGTTATTAAATAGTTAATAACTATTTAATAACTATTCTACCTAGTTAAAATAAATACAAACTTGCCTGTAAAATAAAAATAAGCCATAAGCTAGCTACAATGTAACTATTAGGAAAGGGATTTTTCTTTCTTCCTTTAATTTACCATTATACTACTTCTGCTTTAAATAACAATTGAGGATAGTATCAGAATGATACTATGTAATCTGTACTTTTTGTATTTAACCCTTTCATAACATAGGCAATTGTTCAAGTTCTGAACGTAAACGAAACCTTGAATTTCAGCTATATGTCTTTTCAACCATAATTTACCCCTTTCACATTAAGTGCACCCACACTAATTATATATTGTTTTTAGAGGACAGATAGGGCTTTCTTTTGGCATAAAAGATTTATTTCTCAACTATAATTTTATATAAAAAAAATCAAAGTAAGTGTGAGAAATTAAGAAATTTGAAGCTTTCCAAATGATTTTATTGTGAATATCATCATCCTGATATATGCTACTGCAATAAAACACCCATACTTGTGTTAAGCGATGTCCCATGAGTATAACGATACCCCCCATGTACAGGTTTTCTGGAATTTACAAGGCCCAACATACGGCCTATCCATTTACATAGAAATCTGGCACATTCATTTTCTGGGCTTAAGTTGCCTTTCATACATTATAGCAGCCCAGGAATGAAAATAACCCCATCATGGCATACCATTTACAAAAGTAGACACCCTAGGGTATTCCAAAAGGCCCATGTCACATCTTTTTGCGAAGCCCCTTAGTCACAACACCTGGCCAAATGTAATGGTCTTTTTTTTTGCATGCGTTTTTTGCACAAACACTGCACTTTGGCTGTCTCTGTCATCAACCTTTTATGTTTTACTGCTATAAAACACACATATTAGTGTTTGTCAAGGTCCTACGAGTAAAACAGTAACCCCCATGTACATGATTTATGGGGTTTACAGAAGTTACAGGGCCAAATATGGGGTCTGCCCATTTCAGTTTTATGCATGGAAATTTGGCACCTTTATTTTCTGTGCCTATGTCCTTTTTGAGACATTATAGCAGCCCAGGAATGAAAATTACCCCATCATGGCATACCATTTTCAAAAGAAGACACCCTAGGGTATTCCAAAAGGCCCATGTCAGATCATTTTGTGAAGCCCCTTAGTCACTACACCTGGCCAAATGTAATGGTCTTTTTTTTTGCATGCGTTTTTTGCACAAACACTGCACTTTGGCTGTCTCTGTCATCAACCTTTTATGTTTTACTGCTATAAAACACACATATTAGTGTTTTTCAAGGTCCTGCGAGTAAAACAGTAACCCCCATGTACATGTTTTATGGGGTTTACAGAAGTTACAGGGCCAAATATGGGGCCTGCCCATTTCAGTTTTTATGCATGGAAATTTGGCACCTTAATTTTCTGTGCCTATGTCCTCTTTGAGACATTATAGCAGCCCAGGAATGAAAATTACCCCATCATGGCATACCATTTTCAAAAGAAGACACCCTAGGGTATTCCAAAAGGACCATGTCACATCTTTTTGTGAAGCCCCTTAGTCACAACACCTGGCCAAATGTAATGGTCATTTTTTTTGGATGCATTTTTTGCACAAACACTGCACTTTGGCTGTCTCTGTCATCAACCTTTTATGTTTTTTTGCTATAAAATATACATATTAGTGTTTGTCAAGGTCCTACGAGTAAAACAGTACCCCCCATGTACAGGTTTTATGGGGTTTACAGAAGTTACAGGGCCAAATATGGGGTCTGCCCATTTCAGTTTTTATGCATGGAAATTTGGCACCTTAATTTTCTGTGCCTATGTCCTCTTTGAGACATTATAGCAGCCCAGGAATTAAAATTTACCCCATCATGGCACACCATTTTCAAAAGAAGACACCCTAGGGTATTCCAAAAGGCCCATGTCACATCATTTTGTGAAGCCCCTTAGTCACAACACCTGGCCAAATGTAGTGCTCATTTTTTTTGTATGCGTTTTTTGCACAAACACTGCCCTTTGGCTGTTTCTGTCATCAACCTTTTATGTTTTGCTGCTATAAAACACACATATTTGTGTTTGTCAATGTCCTAAGAGTAAAACAGTACCCCCCATGTACAGGTTTTATGGGGTTTACAGATGTTACAGGGCCAAATATGGGATCTGCCCATTTACATGGAAAATTGGCACATTCATTTTATGGGCCTTTGTCCTCTTTGAGACATTCTAGCAGCCTAGGAATGAAAGTTACTCCATTGTGGCATACCATTTATAAAAGTAGACAACCCAGGGTATTGAAAAATGATTATGTTTAGTCTTTGTTTGTAGTCACTTAGTCACAACACCTGGCCAAAGTTAATGTTCATATTTCAGTTTTAGTTTATCACAAAAACACTGTCTTTTTGCTGTTTATATCATCCTTGTATGTTTTACTGCTATAATACACCCATCTTTGTGTTCAGCGATCTCCCATGAGTACAACAATACCCCCTATGTACAGGTTTTATGTGGTTTCAGGAAGTTACAGTGCCCAATATAGGGTCTGCCAATTTGCATGGAAATTGGGCACATTGATTTTATGGACCTTTGTTGCCTTTGAGACAGTATGGCAGCGCAGGAATGAAAATTACCCCACCATGGCATACCATTTGCAAAAGTAGACAACCCAGGGTATTGAAAAAGGACTATGTTTAGTCTTTTTTGTAGCCACTTAGTCACAAAACCTGGTCAAATTTAGTGGTCATATTTTTTATTTGCTTTTTTCACACAGACTTTGCCTTTTTTCTATTTAGATCAACATCATTATATTTGTTACTGCTATAATACACCCATATCTGTGTTCAGTGATCTCCCATGAGTGCAACAATACCCCTATGCACAGGTTTTATGTGGTTTTAGGAAGTTACAGGGCCCAATATAGGGTCTGCATAGAAATTTGGCACATTGATTTTCTGGACCTATGTTGCCTTTGAGACAGTATGGCAGCCCAGGAATGAAAATGACCCCCCTCATGACATACCATTTGCAAAAGTAGATAACTCAGGATATTCTAAAAGGAGTATTTTAGTTGTTTTGTATAACTTATAATGGCCTTAGAGTGGATGGGCTTAACATATAAAGGGACAGGACAAGGTCAGGGGATTTATGAAGTTAGGAATACAGAATAATAAAATAAAATAAAATAAATTAGGAACACATACAGATTGCTTTCAAATTAAAAGTTTAACTCTGTGTGATATATTCGAAAGCAATCAGTGATACAGAGGCCAGGTTGAGAGGGGCAGTCAGGGCAATGGTAACTAGAATCCCTCCTCCCTCCTTTTTTAAAGCAGACTCTGCATCTTTTCTGGGGTGTTAATTTGCAGGCAGTGGGGGGGGGGGGGGGATCCTAGTGGGAAAATGCCTGCCACAGAGTCGCTCGACATTTTCAGATTGAACAGTGGGAGGATTAGGGGTCTGGTTAAACAAAATATCAGATGTTACATTTAACACAAATTCCAAAAAAGTAAAAGTTTTCCCTGTGCCTGTTTTTTTGTACAGCACATATGCATTATACACTGCGATCTGCAAAGAATGGGTTAAATTAGGAGGTGTGGTTTGTTACCCCTACCGATTTATTAAGGTGTGATACCTGCATTAATGCATTGACATGACTAAGGACTAGAGGCCCGAAACGTTGTCTTTTTTACCTTTGATGTTCCAATAAAGATGGAAGTTTTTGCATAAGTGGTGAGTGACACTACACCCCCAGGCCTGTGTACTCAGGGGCTTAACTAGGATTGCAGCTCTGCCCCCACCCCCACGTGATGTTGCCATCCTTTGTCTACTTGCAGCTCCTACCCCCCCCCCCCACCACCACCACCACCACCACCACCACCACCACGTGATGTCGCAATACTCACTTGACAAAAAAAATAAGCAATAAATATTTTTTTTGATTTTTTTTTATAAACAGCTCTATTCTGGTATATCATTGGTGGCCCTATTGTATCCGGTTCGTGGGCCATAATTGGCCAGCGGGCTGAAACTTTGAGACCCCTGCATTAGAGGATAGTACTTATTTCAAAGATCCTTTAGATAGGAAACTTGAATCTTTTTTTAGAAGGATTTATTTACATACTGGTTATGTCCTTAGGCCAGCTATATCTATTGTTAACGTAGCCACTGTCTCTACTTTTTGGCTCAGCAATTTTCTTCAGACCCTGAATGTTGTAATAGTCTTCATTTACTACAGGAAGCATATCTTTTCATTTGCGATGCAGTATTTGACATTATTAAGATTAATACTAAAACTATGTCCTTAGCTATTCTTCTAAAAGAGCTTTATGGCTGAAATCTTGGAATGCTGATATGGCCTCTAAAATGAGATTATTATCTCTTTCTACTCAGGGAAAGAATATTTTTGGTTCACAATTGGATTCAATTATTTCTTCCATTACTGGAGGTAAGTCAATGTTTCTGCCTCAAGACTATAGATCTAAGGGGAAATTCAAGGATCCAAATTGTTAACATACTTTTTGAAACAAAGATCAGAAGCCTCCCTCTCTCCAAAGACCCTGGCTCTTATTTGAGACATTCTTCCAATTTGATTAAATCAAAACAATTCAAGAAACCTAATTCTGTCCAGAAAACAACATGAAGGTGCAGCCCCAAACCCAGTTCTTCTGGTAGGGGCAGATTAAAACTTTTTCAGAATCTGTCCAAAATCCCTGGATTCAGAATATTATCTCTCAGGGATATCGAATTGGTTTCAAAATCAAACCCCCAAGGGGACGGTTTTATCAAACTCATGTTCCAAAACATCTGTTAAAATCTCAGGCTTTTCCTAACATGGGTCTCACATCTAGAGCTTATTGGAGTAATTGTTCCATTTCCTGTTCAGGAACAAAGAAAAAGGGTTTTTACGAAAATCTATTCATTGTACCAAAGAAGGAGAATTCCTTCTTCAGACCAATATTGGATCTGAAAACTCTAAACAGATTTGTGAGAATTCCAACTTTCAAAATGGAAACTATAAGGACTATTCTGTCTTTTGTTCAGCAAGGTCATTATATGTCCACAATTGACTAACAGGATGCTTATCTGCACATCCCTATTCAACCAGATCATTTTCAACTTCTGAGATTCTCTTTTCTAGAAAATAATTTTCAGTTTCTTGCTCTTCCGTTTGGCCTAGCAACAGCACCAAGAATATTTTCAAAGGTTCTCTGTGCCCTTCTATCTGTAATCAGAGAGCAGGGTATTGCGGTGTTTCCTTATTTGGACAATATCTTGGTTCTAGCTCAATATTTTCATTTAACAAAATCTCACATGACTCAACTATTTTTGTTTCTTCAAAATCATGGCTGGAGGATCAATTTTCTAAAGAGTTTTTTAAATCCTCAGACAAAGGTCACTTATTTGGGATTCCAAATAGACTCAGTGTCCATGAGTGTTTCCCTGACAGAAAAGAGATGAATAAAGTTAGTTTCAGCTTGTCTAAACCTTCAGTCTCTATCATACTCTTTAGTGACTATGTGCATGGAGGTGTTAGGCCTAATGATTGCAGCATCGGACACAATCTCCTTTGCTAGTTTTCATATGAGGCCTCTTAAACTTTGCATGTTGCGCCAATGGTGGAAGGATTATACTCAAATATCACAACTAATATTCTTGGGTCCCAACACTCATTTTTCTCTGACATGGTGGCTAAACCACCAATTTCTTCAAGGGGCTTCACTATCTGAACTGTGATCACAACAGATGCAAGTCTTACGGATTAGGGAGCAGTATGGGGGTCCCTAACTGCACAGGGAGTTTGGAATCTTCAGGAAACAAAGATTACAATCAATATATTTGAACTCCATGCTCTTTTCAAAGCCCTTCAAGCTTGGCCTCTTTTGAATAACAAACCTTACCTTCGTTTTCAGACAATATCACAACAGTGACTTATGTCAATCATCAAGGGGGAACTCGAAGTTACCTAGCCATGAAAGAAGTATTCTTAGGCAGAAACCAATTTCTGTCCTGTGGACAACTAGGAGGCAGATTATATCAGCAATCAGTCACTACACCCAGGGGAATGGTCTCTCCACCAGGATGTATTCTTACAATTTGTTCAGATCTGGGGTTTTCCTCAAATAGATCTCATGGCCTCTCGTTTGAACAAGAAACTTCCCAGATACCTTGCAAGGTCATGGGATCCTCGGGCAGTAATGACGGATACTCTAGCAGTCCCTTGGTCATTCCAATATGCTTATATATTTCCTCCACTAGTTCTACTACCCAGAGTAATATAAAAAATCAAGATGGAATAATCATCTGTACTTCTGATAGTTCCTGTGTGGCCTCTCAGGGTTTGGTATGCAGATCTAGTTCGGATGTCTAGCTGCCCACCTTTGCATCTTACCCTAAGATCATTGCCCACCTTTGCATCTTCTGTCTCAAGGTCCCTTCTTTCATCCTAAAATATCTGAACTTAAAGGGACAGTACACTGTAAAATTGTTTTTCCATAAATGTATTTTAAATGACTTGTTATACCAACTGCAGAGTATAAAATATTTGAGAAATTGCATTTTCGGGTTTATTTGTGTATCTGAAGTAGCTGGTTTTGTGCTTTGAAACCACAGCCTATTACAATGGGTTGAGCTTCAGGTAATATCAGATCTCATTATGTTATCACTTTCATGTACACACACTTGCTTCCTTATCTTATATTTGTCTGGAACACCAAAGCTCAATACATAGAGAGAACAATGGAAAATTATCATTTTATTACTTAACTATCATGCCTCCCACTGAGGGTGTAATCTCTTCTGCTGGCTGTGTTTACTTAGGCTTGTCAGTAGCGTATACGCCAGTACCAAAACTTTCAGTATAGGTTGGGAAACCACAAGCTAAATCAGCTATTTCAAATGCTGAAATATGAGTAAAGGAGCTACTTGCAACCAATTTAATACACTCTAGCAGGTAAAAAGGATCATTGGGAATAATTTAAAGGGGAGAAAGTTTTTGGGTGAACTGTCCCTTTAATGGCGTGGAGATTGAACACCTAGTTCTTAGTCACAGAGGTTCATCATTTTCTTGGCATACATTTAGAATTCCTAGAATTCTTCAGTTTCTTCAAGATGATTTTGACTTATGTGCCAGTACCTTGAAAGAACAGATTGCTCTTCTTCCAGACATTCATTGTTTTTTTTCAGGCTTGTCCAGAATAAATCCTGTTATTAAATCTATTTCTCCTCCATGGAGTCTCAATCTAGTGTTACAGATTTTACAGGCTCCTCCTTTTGAGCCTATGCATTATTTAGATATTAAAGGGACAGTACACTGTAAAATTGTTTTTCCATTAATGTATTTTAAATGACTTGTTATACCAACTGCAGAGTATAAAATATTTGAGAAATTCAATTTTCATGCTTATTTGTGTACATGAAGCAGCTGATTTTGTGCTTTGAAACCACAGCCTATTACAATGGGTTGAACTTAAAAGTGATATCAGATCGCATTATGTTCTAAGTTTGTGTAAACAGACTTGCTTCCTTATATTTTATTTGGCTGGAACACCAAAGCTCAATACATAGATAGAACAATGGAAAATGATCATTTTATTACTTAACTATCCTGCATCCCACTGAGAGTGTAATCTCTTCTGCTGGCTGTGTATACTTAGGCTATTCAATAGCCTATACTCCAGTATTAATTTGTTCAGTGTAGGTGGCGATACCACAGGCTAAATCAGCTATTTCAAATGCTGAAATAGGAGTAAAGGAGCTACTTGTAACCAATTTAATACACTCTAGCAGGTTAAAAGGATCATTGGGAATAATATAAAGGGGAGAATTTTTTTAGGTGAACTGTCCCTTTAAACTACTTTCTTGGAAAGTTTTGTTTCTTTTAGCTATCTCTTCTGCTAGAAGAGTTTCTGAATTATCCGCTCTTTCTTGTTAAACTCCTTACTTGATTTTTCATCAAGACAAAGCAGTTTTACAAATTACTTTCAAGTTTTTGCCAAAGGTTTATTAATTATAACATTAACAGGAAAATTGTTGTTCCTTCTTTATGCTCTAATTCTAAAAATGATGCTGAAAAATCTTTACATTCTTTGGATGTTGTCAGAGCTTTTAAATATTATGTTGATGCCATTAAAGACTATGAGTTTATTTGTTATAAAATTATTTAAAAAAAATTCTGGTTCATGTAAGGGTCAGAAAGCTTCTGCTATTTATTTAGCCTCTTGGTTAAAACTTCTAATTCACAAAGCTTATTTGGGTCAGTCTCCGCCTCAGAGAATTACAGCTCATTCTACAAGATCAGTTGCCACATCTTGGGATTTCAAGAATGATGCTTCAGTTGATCAGATCTGCAAAGCAGCTACATGGTCGTCTTTGCATACTTTTATCAAAGTTTACCATTTTATGTTTTTGCCTCTTCAGAAGCAGCTTTTGGTAGAAATGATCTTTAGGCAGTGGTCACTCTTAGATTCTGTTGCCTATGTATTTTCTTTTTACGTTTTTTAGTTTTTAAAAGACTTTATTTTGGTTAGAAGGTTTCAGCAAAAAAAAGCTGTTTATATTTTATCCCTCCTTTTTTATTTTGTTACTTATGGACTTCCACATCTAGGGGATTTTATCCCATGTGTAACAAATCATGGACTCTCGCAACCTATATGAAAGAAAACATTTTTTGTAAGAATTTACCTGATAAATCCATTTCTTTCATGGTGGCGAGAGCCCATGGGGTCCTCTCCCTATTATGGGTTGTTTTTTAACCCCTTAACGACCAACGACGTATGGGGTACGTCCTGCAAAAAAATGCAGTTAATGACCAAGGACGTACCCCGTACGTCGTTGGTCTTTGAAAGCAGTGGAAGCGATCCTGATCACTTCCAACTGCTTTCATGTTATAGCAGTGATGCCTCGATATTGAGGCATCCTGCTATAACATTTTTAAGCCGTCCGATGAAGAGAGAGCCACCCTGTGGCCCTCTCTGCATCGGCCATCAATGGCCCTGTTCGTTGGTGGGTGGGAGCTGATCGTGGGAGGCGGGTGGGCGGCCATCGGTGGGGAAGGGGGGCGGGATCGAGTGCGTGCGCGGGTGCGCGCGCGTGCCCGGGAGCGGGTGCGCGCGCGTGCCCGGGAGCGGGTGCGCGCGCGTGGGTGGGAACCCTACACTATGAAACACTGTAAGGTGGGAGAGAGGGGGTTGAGGGGGGGCAAATATTTTACAAATGTTAACGATCTGGGAGGGTGGGAGGTTGGGGGTTGAGGGGGGGCAGCTACACTACAGAAAACATAATAATAAAATGTTCTAAAAATGTTCTAAAATGTTCTAAAAAACATATTTGATTTCAAACTGGGTACTGGCAGACAGCTGCCAGTACCCAATATAGCGCATAATAAGGCCGAGAGGGGGGTTAGAGAGCTGTTTGGGGGGGGGATCAGGGAAGTTGGGGGCTAAGGGGGGATCCTACAGAGCAGAATTATCTTTTTTTTTTTTTTAAATCCCCAAAAAACTCTTATTTTAGTACTGGCAGACTTACTGCCAGTACTTAAGATGGCGGGGACAATTGTGGGGTGGGGGAGGGAAGAGAGCTGTTTGGGAGGGATCAGGGGGTGTGATGTGTCATGTGGGAGGTTGATACCTACACTAAAGCTAAAATTAACCCTGCAAGCTCCCTACAAGCTCCCTAATTAACCCCTTCAATGCTGGGCATTATACACGTGTGGTGCGCAACGGCATTTAGCTGCCTTCTAATTACCAAAAAGCAAAGCCAAAGCCATATATATCTGCTATTTCTGAACAAAGGGGATCCCAGAGAAGCTTTTACAACCATTTATGCCATAATTGCACAAGCTGTTTGTAAATAATTTCAGTGAGAAACCTAAAATTGTGAAAAATTTAACGCTTTATTTTTATTTGTTAGCATTTGGTGGTGAAATGGTGGCATGAAATATACCAAAATGGGCCTAGATCAATACTTTGGGTTGTCTACGACATTATACTAAAGCTAAAATTAACCCTAAAAGCTCCCTACAAGCTTCCCAATTAACCCCTTCAATGCTGGGCATAATACATGTGTGGTGCGCAGTGGCATTTTGCGGCCTTCTAAATACCAAAAAGCAATGCCAAAGCCATATATGTCTGCAATTTCTGAACAAAGGGGATCCCAGAGAAGCATTTACAACCATTTGTGCCATAATTGCACAAGTTGTTTGTAAATAATTTCAGTGAGAAACCTAAAGTTTGTGAAACAATTTGTGAAAAAGTGAACACATTTTTTTATTTGATCGCATTTGGTAGTGAAATGGTGGCATGAAATATACCAAAATGGGCCTAGATCAATACTTTGGGATGTCTTCTAAAAAAAAATATATGCATGTCAAGGGATATTCAGGGATTCCTGAAAGATATCAGTGTCCCAATTTAACTAGCGCTAATTTAAAAAAAAAGTGGTTTGGAAATAGCAAAGTGCTACTTGTATTTATTTCCCTATAACTTGCAAAAAAAGCAAAGCACATGTAAACATTGGGTATTTCTAAACTCAGGACAAAATTTAGAAACTATTTAGCATGGGTGTTTTTTGGTGGTTGTAGATGTGCAACAGATTTTGGGGGTCAAAGTTAGAAAAAGTGTGTTTTTTTCCATTTTTTCCTCATATTTTATAATTTTTTTTATAGTAAATTATAAGATATGATGAAAATAATGGTATGTTTAGAAAGTCCATTTAATGGCGAGAAAAACAGTATATAATATGTGTGGGTACAGTAAATGAGTAAGAGGAAAATTACAGCTAAACACAAACACCGCAGAAATGTAAAAATAGCCTTGGTCCCAAACGGACAGAAAATGGAAAAGTGCTGTGGTCCTTAAGGGGTTAACAGAGCACATCTTTTTTTCTTACTCCTTTTTATACCTCACTTCTTGGCACTATTTTAAACTTAGATATCAGAGAGGTGGGTATAGAATTAATATTCATAAGCTTTCAGGTTTGGGATAGGAAATGTTGCTTCTTTATGGAAAGAATATTTACATCCCATGTTTAACATAGTGGACTTTCATCACCATGAAACAAATGAACTTTTCAGGTAAGTTCCCACAATAATTATTTCATTCTGCTTTTTATTTATTTTTCAGCCCGCTTTACATCGCCGGCTGCCAAAAATTTATATTAGAGGTATCTTTTACCTCCTCCTAGTGGTATTTCTAAATTTTACAATACAAGATAATGATCTATCTGTCCGCAGACCTTAACAAGGTGAGGGTGAGAGTTTAAGATTTTTTTTTTTTTTTTTTAATAATAATATAGTGACAGTTTAATAACACAAACTTGTATATTAGCACAAAATATTATATATAATATAAATAAGCAAATAGGCTTTGTACGCGCCCAACTTTCTCAAAACGAAAAGCTCCGGGTGCTGCTGGGAAATTCCACATAGTGCAGCGAGTTGCCCTAGTGCGCATGTCTGCGGGTCTCAACCTAACGTCACTCGCAGAGAAATTGAAGCTTTTTCACGGTGCTAAAACAAACAACACGAAATAATCTGTTCCAAGCAATTTATAACTTGAAGAACTAAAATGCACGTCACATAATACGTTTAAAAGAGCAGCAAAATATTAATAAAACGCTATTAATATTCTACCTTTATACTAAGTAATCAGCCCGCTTTTTATCGCCGGCTTTCAAAAATTTTGAAAAAGTTTATTACTTCGCCATTACGAATCGAAGCCCTGACTGCTTTCCGCTCTTCAAAGAGCTTGAATTAAAGTTAATGATAAAGCTACTTGAAGAACCATAGTAGCTGAGGGAGAGAATTTAACATATATAATTTTTTTTTTTGCTTATGTCATTAATGTTTTGTTTAATGAGGTTAATATTATAGTGACAGTTTAATAGCACAAACCTGTATATTTATATAATATCACGAAACATTATGGAGATTTAAATAAATACACAAGCTTTATACGCTCAGCTATCTCAAAGCGAAAAGCTCCGGGTGTTGCTGGGAAATAACTCTGAAACAGTCAGTGCAATGATTTTGATTTAGTGAATCTCCCACCTGGTAGGATCAGGGTTGTCCCTTCTGGCCGGGGACTTCCTGTTGCCTCTGAAGGGATTGGTAGTAACTTCTCCTGAATGAGTTAAAGCCCTGGAGAATGGTGGCAGTTTGGGGGTCAGGGGGAAGATTCTGATCCTCATCAATTGCTTTGAAGATGGAGGAAATAACTTGTGGTGCCTGCTGGAGCTTTTGCTCTGGGCCACCAGAAGAGTAAAGATTATAACGGATGATCACTAAAGATTTAACAGAGCTACAATAATAGATTTCATCCTTGTATTTGATTATTTAATAGAGTTGTTCAATGCTGTCTTCTAATATCAGTCTGAGCAAACAGCCCGCTTTATATCGAATGGCCTCCAGAAGTTTAATGTATTTGTGCTCTTCCTTGCGGCGGCTTCTCATGAGTTGCAGAAAATAAACTGAGCGTGAAGACTGAAGAGACTTTTGTTTACTTGGGGTTAATACGTTACAATCATCATATGTAAATAATATGTAAATAACGGGTTGTCAGGCTGCAGATGAAGCGTCACAACACAGAGCTGTGATGTTTTTTCTAATTTGTAATTGTCCTGTTGTCCTTGCGACACAAACAACCTCCAGAAATGCGTTAAATATACAATTAGACTAATATCAAAATATATAATCATAGACTAAAGCCGCTAAAACCAAACTACTATAGGACGAGAGCATAATGGGACTTTAATTACCTTCAGATAAGTATGCTTTTCCGAGGTTACATAAATAGCTCTTTATTCCAAGATTGCAAAGAAATATACTATGAAAGCGAAGACAGTATCATAGTAATAATTACCATACCCAAGAACATATTTGGATTAAGAAATACAAACTCTGGTTTTTAACTTCATAATAAGCCCGCTTTACATCGCCGGCTTCCAAAAATTGATTATGGTTATTCAACCATTTAGCCGTGGATCTCCTCCATACAGAAGAAAATTATCAACGTTTTAAGCTTTCGATAATAGGGTAGTTGCCTGAAGAACTTAATAAGCTAATGGTGAAAATAAAAGACGATTTTGTTTATTGTGGTTAATAACATAGTGACAGCTTAGTAACACAAACCTGTATATTTGGTTAATAGTACACAATATTATGGAAAGTTAAATAAAGAAACAAGCGTTATACGCTCAGCTCTCTCAAAAGGGAAAGCTCCGGGTACTTCTGGGAAATTACTCTAAAAACAGTGCCACAAGATGTTCTAGTGCGCATGTCTGCGGGTATGACTATGACGCCAGAGAAACTGAAGCATTTTACTGTGATAAAATGTGCAACGCTAACTTACAATTTAAAGGGACAGTGTAAATTGGATGCTCATTAAAATAACAACAGCAAAGTATAACACGTATAACACAACTATTCTTTAGGTTTATTTATGTGTATGTATTTATGTGTATGAGATTAATGGCTTTGTTTTTGAAATCACAACACATACAAATGGTTTTGTAATCAATCAAAATGAAATCAATTTACAATTTAAAGGGACAGTGTACATTCAATGCTCCTGGATTGAAATGATGGTAAACTTCCCACTTTTCATAATCAGATCCTGTATGTTAGTTTAAGATTGACTTTAAATGATCACTTCTTCTGTGCCATTCTAATACCTGCACTCCCGCCTCCCACTTCAAAAGTTAATGTTTTTTTGTGAGCTAATGGTTTGAACTCTTCTCCAATCAGCGCTCTAGCTACAAAAAAGTGCCATATGGATAGAGCGCTGATTGGAGACCAGTTCAAACCAATAGCTCACAAACAAATATTACTTTTGAAGTGGGAGGGGATCTGATTATTAAAAAGTGAAAAGATTACCATCATTTTAATAAAGTTTTCAATGGCTTTTTGTGTCAGAAGCAGACTATAAAATCTATGACACAACATTCCTTTAGGGATTTATATATATATATATATATATATATATATATATATATATATATATATATATATATATATATATATATATATATGAGATTGCTGGCTTTGTTAAAATTGCAACCCATTAACATGGACTGAACTTGCAAGGAAATAAGACCACCTTATTTTATAACTTTTAATACACACAAATGCTTCTTTAGTATTTGGCATTTGTTTAAAACAGACAAATGTGGCCCAACATGTATTATTTAATACTGTCATCAGACCTCTGTATGCTGTGAAGAAGTGCATCATATTGAGACAGAAAAAGCTATAACTGTAGGTCACTGTCCTGGTCAAATAATCCTTATCTGAAGAAAAAGATATTGATTAAATAAATAGGAAGAATATATACAAAATCTTTGTAGTCTTTAAGAAAGTAAAACTTTTTTACAGCAAATTTGTTGCAAATAATAGAATAAATCCACACTCTGGTCTGGGAACTTTTACAATACAATAAGTACAAAATCCCTAAATAAATAATTGATTTTCTTTCACCTAGATTTAGAGTTCTGCGTTAGCCTTAAAAAGCAGCGTTAAAGGGTCCTAACTCTGCTTTTTAACGCCCGCTGGTATTTAGAGCTTGGCAGGTACAGGTGTACCGCTCACTTTTTTTCCACGACTCGAGGCTACCGCAAATCCCCTTACGTCAATTGCATATCCTATCTTTTTGATGGGATTTGCCTAACGCTGGAATTACTAGTCTTGGAGAAAGTGAGCGGTACAGCCTCTACCTCCAAGACTCCTACCGCATAAAAAAGTCAGTAGTTAAGAGTTTTATGGGCTAACGCCGGAACATAAAGCTCTTAACTACAGTGCTATAAGGTACACTAACACCCATAAACTACCTATGAACCCCTAAACCGAGGCCCTCCCACATCGCAAACCCTATAATAAAATTATTTAACCCCTAATCTGCCGACCGGACACCGCCGCCACCTACATTATAGCTATGAACCCCTAATCTGCTGTCCCTAACATCGCTGACAGCTACATTATATTTATTAACCCCTAATCTGCCCCCCCCCAACGTCGCCGCAACCTAACTACACTTATTAACTCCTAATCTGCCCTCCTTAACATCGCCGCCACCTACCTACAATTATTAACCCCTAATCTCCCGCCCCCAACGTCGCTGCTACTATAATAAAGTTATTAACCCCTAATCCTAAATCTAACCCTAACCCCCCTAAGTTAAATATAGTTTAAATAAAGTGAACTAAAATTACTATAATTAAATAAATTAATCCTATTTAAAACTAAATACCTATAAAATAAACCCTAATATAGCTACAATATAACTAATAGTTACATTGTAGCTATTTTAGGATTTATATTTATTTTACAGGCAACTTTGTATTTATTTTAACTAGGTACAATAGCTATTAAATAGTTATTAACTATTTAATAGCTACCTAGTTAAAATAATTACAAAATTACCTGTGAAATAAATCTTAACCTAAGTTACAACTACACCTAACACTACACTATCAATAAATTAATTAAATTAAATTAATTAGCTACAATTATCTAAACTAAAATACAATTAAATAAACTAAACTACAATACAAAAAAACCAAAACACTAAATTACAAAAAATAAAAAAATATTACAAGAATTTTAATCTAATTACACATAATCTAAGCCCCCTAATAAAATAAAAAAGCCCCCCAAAATAATAAAATTCCCTACCCTAAACTAATATACAAAGTAATCAGCTCTTTTACCAGCCCTTAAAAGGGCTTTTTGCGGGGCATTGCCACAAAGTAATCAGCTCTTTTACCTGTAAAAAAAAATACAATCCCCCCCCATCATTACAACCCACCACCCACACACCCCTACTCTAAAACTGACCCAATCCCCCCTTAAAAAAGCCATCCTCTTCTTCCGACGGACTAACGACAAATGAAGGTTCTTTTAAATGACATCATCCAAGATGGCGTCCCTCGAATTCCGATTGGCTGATAGGATTCTATCAGCCAATCGGAATTAAGGTAGGAAAAATCTGATTGGTTGATATAATCAGCCAATCGGATTGAAGTTCAATCCGATTGGCTGATTGGATGAGCCAATAGAATTGACCTCGCATTCTATTGGCTGATCCAATCAGCCAATAGGATTGAAATTCAATCCGATTGGCTGATTAAATCAACCAATCAGATTTTTCCTACCTTAATTCCGATTGGCTGATAGAATCCTATCAGCCAATCGGAATTCGAGGGACGCCATCTTGGATGATGTCATTTAAAGGAACCTTCATTCGTCGTTAGTCCGTCGGAAGAAGAGGATGGCTCTGTGTCGGCTGGATAGAAGATGGCTCAGCTCCGCTCCGGAAGGATGAAGATAGAAGATGCCGCCTGGATGAAGATGTCTGCCGGTCCGGATGTCCTCTTCTGCCCGGATAGGATGAAGACTTCTGCCGGTCCGGATGTCCTCTTCTGTCCCATCGGTGGCCGGCTGGCTGAAGACGGCTCAAGGTAGGGTGATCTTCAATGGAGTAGTGTTAGTTTTTTTTAAGGGGGGATCGGGTGGGTTTTAGAGTAGGGGTGTGTGGGTGGTGGGTTGTAATGTTGGGGGGGGATTGTATTTTTTTTTACCGGTAAAAGAGCTGATTACTTTGGGGCAATGCCCCACAAAAAAGCCCTTTTAAGGGCTGGTAAAAGAGCTGATTACTTTGTAATTTAGTTTAGGGTAGGGAATTTTATTATTTTGGGAGGCTTTTTATTTTATTAGGAGGCTTAGATTAGGTGTAATTAGATTAAAATTCTTGTAATATTTTTTTATTTTTTGTAATTTAGTGGGGGGTTTTTGTATTATAGTTTAGTTTATTTAATTGTATTTTAGTTTAGATAATTGTAGTTAATTTATTTAATTAATGTATTGATAGTGTAGTGTTAGGTGTATTTGTAACTTAGGTTAGGATTTATTTAGCAGGTAATTTTGTAATTATTTTAACTAGGTAGCTATTACATTGTTAATAACTATTTAATAGCTATTGTACCTAGTTAAACTAAATACAAAGTTGCCTGTAAAATAAATATAAATCCTAAAATAGCTACAATGTAACTATTAGTTATATTGTAGCTATATTAGGGCTTATTTTATAGGTAAGTATTTAGTTTTAAACAGGATTGTTTTTTTTAATTATAGTAATTTTAGTTTGTTTTATTTAAATTATATTTAACTTAGGGGGTGTTAGGGTTAGGGTTAGACTTAGGTTTTAGGTGTTAATAACTTTATTATAGTAGCGGCGATGTTGGGGGCGGGAGATTAGGGGTTAATAATTGTAGGTAGGCAGCAGCGATGTTAGGGATGGCAGATTAGGAGTTAATAAAATTGAAGTCCGGCATCCGGTAAGGAGGAGCTAGTTGGAGCACTCGATAGCAGTGTGTTACCTGTGTGCTACCTGAAGGAGCTCTACTGAGATCTTACGGTCACAGTCCGTTGTTGGAGTGTTTTTCCCTTTCACTCTCTAGGACGAAGCCCTGCTGTCACCAGGGCGGACCTGGAAGCCTGCACATAGCCGGTTGGGCTCATTCGCTAGGGCCACAGTCGGAGGGCTTATTCAAGAAGCTGCCCTATTTGAAGTGCCCTTCAAGGCCAGAGAACAAGGACATTATTGTTAAGGAACCAAGATGCAGCTGAAGCTAGCTATCAATAAATCCCTTTAAATCTGCTAGATCGCGGTGAGAAAAAAACCGAACAGCTGGCAAAATAAGCTGTGAATAGACGGCTCCCAGCGAGACTCACCTGGTTGAGAGCGGGGTCGGAGCAGAGGCTGATCACGCCCACACAGCTCACCTCTCAAGCGGAACATCAGGAGGGTGCGCGGCGCACCAGTGAACCCCCGGTTGGCTGAGACCGCAGTATAGAGGACTCCCTGTCGCGAACTGTGAGGCGGCAACAGTCAGGACGAGAGGAGATATTGGCGGTGAGTTCAGCTGTTGCCACTGGGGGAGTGAGAAGGTGAGGGGCAAAGAGAGAGGCAGGACGCTTGTATAGAAGCTGCCACTGGGGTGTCCGGCTTGAATTTCTACCTCCACCAGGCCCTGAATGTTTGGAATTTATTAAGCTCCTATTTTGAACCAAATAATTCACAACAGGCTCTGTATAAATTGCGGTTTGGAGCATCTAGACAGGGGCAAGCTAGTTCATAACGCTGCAATATTTACTAGTCCTAAAGAAACTCAGTGGGAGCTATCTAAGCTCATAAAACTTGCACGCACTTCTATCTGGTTACTTTAATTAACTTTATTCCAAAACCTGTGGGAACTTTGTATCTGGATATACATGGAGAGTGTGCACTAACTATTCTTGGCTTTGGTCTATCTCTCCTTTTTCACCGGGAACAAATGACTCTCCTGGATAAAAGTTAAGCTCCAATTGGGACGCTGAATCAAAAAATTTGGGGTTCTAATACTGAATTTTGATTTTGGAACCAAGGCATTGTAATGAAGTCTAAAATATGTTTTTATTTCTGAAAGGAAATTTGCTCTCTTTTTCTTACTGTTTAATATAAGTAAGGGTGTGTAAGATCTGATGGCAGGATATCATATTGGATACTTTTTTGCTATAACGCTATATTTTGTATCTGCATGTTAGCTGTTTAAATTGTATCCAAATTATCCTCTAAAGAGGATTGTTCTCATTGAATGCTATTCAGGGGTAGTATACATGGGTTATGAATCTCTTTAGCTAAATAATTAACATGATGTGTTAGAAGTTTCTGTGCAGGAAACAAAATAGGGTTGGTCTTACCAATTGAGCTTATATATATGGATTACACTGGTTAGTTCTAAGAATAATAGAAGATTTAAACAGGAAGAAAGATAAAAACTTTTTTGCTTTAAGCCATGAGTACAGAGATGTGGTGACAGGCCGCTTCTTTGCAACCCTAGTGTGTCAAACATAACTTTGTTTCTAAAATTACATTTAAGAAAGATTAACGAGGACCTTACTGCCTCATTTAGCTCTAAGTTTATAAAGTGCTTGGGTTTTCTTAAACCTTTGAATTGCTTAAGAGGGTAAATAAGTAAGTAAATAGCTAATTAGTCGTTGAATAGTAAACACACATACAAAGAAATACAAAAGATAGCAGGCAAGGTCTCTTAATTTATTAGGATATCCCTCACTTACTCCACTGTTTCACTACCCTCACTAATTCCCCCCTCCTTTTTTTTTTTTTCCTCCCCACCTTCACCTAAACTAGATTTAATCAATTCACCATTGGGGCTTCCCCCCCCTTTTAAAATTACAAAATTTCACAAATAGTTTGCCTTCTCTGTTTTTTTTTTCTTTTCTCTCACAATCACGTATAACATATGGAAAGATTTCTCCTCACTTCTCGCACACCTTCACAGACCATGCCTCCCAAAATCAGAGATAAAAAATCGCGTTTATCTGACGCCATGGTTGAACAGACTAGCGAAGGAAGTAATTCTAGATTTGACCTTCAACCACTAGTTAACCAACTTAGTGATATTTTTTTACCCTAATTTGAATCTCTTAAGACTCAGATATCTGGTTTATCATCTGAATTAAAAGTATTTTCTGATAGACTTACTGAGGCAGAAGAGCGAATATCTATAACAGAAGATGTATGTAATAACTACGCATCAAGAATATCTGAACTTGAAAAGAAAAATATGACATTAATGACTAGGATAGATGACCTAGAAGATCGATCTAGGCGGAGTAATCTAAAAATTATAGGCTTACCAGAGACAGAACAGCACAAAAATCTCTTGCAATTCGCAACAACAACTCTCCCTCTAGCCTTAGGTATAGAACAGTCCCAGCTCCCAATATCTGTAGAAAGAGCTCATAGGCTGGGCCCACCCAGAACTGGAGCTAATGGGAAAATGATTCATAGACCAATACTTATTAAATTCTTGAGCTTCCAAGATAAAACAGATATTCTCAGAGCATACAGAAAGATTAAACATTTTCAAGTGGGAGAAAGCAGAATTTTAGTTTTTCAAGATTATTCCGCTGAAACAGCGGCTAGAAGAAAGGAAATGGCACCTTTCTGTACAAGACTGATCCAAGAGGGTCTTTCAGCAAGATTAGTGTACCCTGCAAAAATATTCATACAAGAAAAGGAGGGAATATCTAGATTAAATAGTCGAGAGGAAGCTAAAGCTTATCTGGAAAAACACAAAATGTCTCTTACATGAAATCATGTGATCTCATGTTTTAGTATTGGTAAATTGATATATAAAACAGAGGAGTGCACAGATAGCACCCCGACTGTGAAGGTTCTGTTGCTGTATGAATGTTTACCTTTTTTATTTTTTTCTCTCCCCCCTCTCCCCCTCTCTCTACGTCAGCCCATGCCCTCCCCCCTTCTCACCTCCGCCTATCATCTACATTTCTATTAGTTGCTGGATTTGACGGGGAATATTAGATGTCTTTCATGGAATGTGGGGGGTATTACCTCCCCAATCAAAAGGAAAATGATAATTAGACAACTGTGCAAATATAGCCCCGATATAGCATTAATACAGGAAACTCGCTTGAAAGCAGAGGAAATACATAAGCTTAAAAGTAAATGGGTTGGGGAGATGATAGCTACCCCCTGTACTGGAAGGAAGAAGGGAGTTGCGATTTTGATAAATAAAAAATTATCTTATAAAATACTAAATACTACTTCAGATCCATATGAGAGATGGCTAGTTTTGGAAATACAATTGAATAATTCTAGGCTGGTGATATGTAATGTATATGGGCCCAATAATACAGACTCTAGCTTTGGAATAGTTTGATGTTCTTGCTGTCTAAATTTCATGGACAAAATTTAATTTTAGCAGGAGATTTTAATTTAATTCCTTCTGATATATTAGACAAATTTACTCCCATAAATTCAACTATCTCTAAACATAAAGCTCATATCTTTAAACAAATCTGTAAAAGCCTCAAACTCCATGATATCTGGCGTTTGCAACACCTGGATACCAGATCTTTCTCTTGCAATTCTAAAAGCTATGGCTCTTTTTCCCGTATAGATTTCTTTCTAGTGTCTAGCTCTCTAATTAAGTTAGAAATTAAGACAGAGATATTTGATATATTGATCTCTGATCATGCTATCATCTCACTAGATCTTCAATTACATTCAGTGCAAAATAATGAGAGAAATAATTTTTATTTTCCGAATTTTCTGGTTAACAATTTTGAATTTAATTATTGGTTAAAACAAAAGTGGCGAGAATTTGAGCTGACAAACAGAGAGTATAAAGAGAAGGTAGAAGTATTTTGGGAAACCGCTAAAGCCTATTTAAGAGGCGATATCAAAGCCTATATGATTTCGAAAAAAAAGAAATTTTTAACTAGGGAGGTTCAATTATCTAGACAAGTGCAAAATGCACATCGTAAATACCTTCATAAACCCTGTAAACAATTAAGAGAAAAATACAACGTTCTCAAGGCAGAGAGAGATATTTTTATTAGGAAAAAAGTTGAATTAGAAGAACTCAGAACAAGCATTAAATATAAAGGCCAATATGGAAAATCCGCCAAATTTTTATCCATATTAGATAAAGCAAGGAAAAAATCTAATATTATAGAGGCCATTAATGATGGGACAAACAGAGTTATGGAACAGTCTAAAATTAAAAAGGTCTTTTTTGAATATTACCAAAATTTATATGAAGCCAAGGAGATCAATGTCGTTAATAAGAATACATTTTGGCAGGGAATTAACTTGCCCAAAATAACCACAGAAGTTGTTAACACTCTCAATAGACCAATAACAAATGAGGAAGTCTTGGATGCGATAAATAATACCAAATCTAATAAAGCTCCGGGCCCAGATCAAATACCAATTGAAATGTATAAAATACTTAGAATAGAGATAGTGGACACTTTGGTTTCATTGTTTAATGGATATTATATCGAGGGTTTAAAAATGTCTAAATATTTTACTGCTTCAATCATATCGCTTATTTTGAAAAAAGGGAAGAATCCATTAGACCCCAAATCATATAGACCAATTTCATTACTTAATGCAGACTATAAGCTTTTGACGCATATCATTGCAAATAGATTAAAATTGTGTCTCGATCCTATTATACATCCCGATCAAACAGGATTCATGGCTCAAAGAGCTTCCACTAGGAATACTAGGAAGGTAATTTTACTAATAGAGCATTTTTGGAATAAAATTGCGAAGACAAAAACAAATAACCAAGGCTTCGCATTAATTACATTAGACGCCGAAAAGGCATTTGATTCGGTAGAATGGAACCATTTATTTTCGACATTGGTCTCTTTTGGCTTCACAGGTCATTTTGTACAGTTCATTCAAACATATATGACCATCCCAGGTTCAGTATCTTAATTAATGGTAGCTACACTACGGATCTTACTCTAAACAGGGGGACAAGACAGGGGTGCCCACTTTCCCCCTTACTTTTTAATCTTGCCCTAGAACCCTTGGCTATTATATTGCGACAGGAGCTACAAGGCATCAGACTAGGACAAGAAAAATTGGTATTAGCATTATATGCAGATGATTTGATATTATGTGTAAGAAATACAAAGAGGAATATACCACAGGCACTAAAAATCATCGACATGTTTAGCTCTTTCTCTGGCTACAAAATAAATGCTAGTAAATCTGAGATGTTATGGTTACACAGGAATAGGGCAAGCATCCAAGAACATCCCTTTCAAGAGGTTGATAGTATTAATTATTTAGGATTAAATTTACACTCTGACCCAAACCAATAGTATAAACTTAATTATTCTATCTTCTTTAAAAAAGCCTCAGAAAAAATGCAACGTTGGTCAACATTTCCCATCTCCCTGTCTGCTAAAATTATGATTATAAAAACTATTCTTTTTCCCCAATTGATATATATCATGCAAAATCTACCATTATTTATAAAGACCCAAGATATAAAAAGATTCTATAGTGAGTCAACTAAATTTATATGGAATAACAAGAGACATATGATATCTATAACCAAATTATCCCTTGGATCTGAGGAAGGAGGCTTATCCTTCCCAGATATTAAAAAATATAATATTGCTATATTAGCTCGATCAGCATTTGACTGGCTAACAGAAGTTAATTATCTTACACATTTTCAAGTTGAAAAATACCTATGCAAACCATATGCATTAAAAGCCCTGCTACATTGTCCAGTATCTCAGCTGCCAAAGGACATTAAAGCTATGACTATAATATGTAATACTATTGATGCCTGGCAAAAATTAAACAGATTATTTAATGTTAATTTTGAGATCACCCCATTACTTCCAATACAAGGTAACCCAAAATTTATTCCCGGGTTATCAAATGAAGTTTATAATATCTGGGCACAGAAAGGTCTATTGAATGTATATCAATGTTTAAATAATCACCTTCAAATGAGAACGTTTGAGGAACTCGCTAGTGTTTTTTCTCTGTCAAATAAAAACTTTTATGCCTATCTTCAGATTAGACATTTTATCGCTGATAGTAGAGTATCAAACACTGACACTGAAGGATGGGCTAAGATTGAACAATATTTCACCTATTACAAATCTGGTTACCATAGCATTTCCCTATTATATAAGATTATGCTCGCTAAACAGGGCGAACTGAGCATTAATAGCCTTTCTGAAAAATGGAATTCCCATTTTTCTGATGTATCTGTAGATACATTATATACAGGCTTTAAATGGGTTAAAAAAGCTATCATATCTACAACCTGGAAAGAATCACATCTAAAGTTAATGAATAATGCATATCTTACACCTAGGAAAATGTCTAAATGGCATACAAAACACCCCCTTAATAAAGATAATAATTGTCCCAGATGTAACAAGGCAAATGCAGATATAGTCTACTGTTTTTTGGATTGCCCTAAAATTAATCAGTTTTGGTGTAAAGTCGAGTTCTGGATTAATAATATGTTAGAGAATAGAATTAAATTTACATCCAGATACATTTTTTTCCTTGCTCCTAAAGAAAATAATAGAAATAATAGCAACCTCATCAATACAGTGATTATGATAGGACATAATCTTATCCTTAAAAATTGGAAGAGTAACAAGGCTCCGTCGATCTCATGCTTCTTAAACTCAATGCTTTCTCAGATAATTTTTGAACAAATGACCATATCACCTTCACACAAGAAAAAGATTACAGTTTTTTTTTAACGTGTTTAAGAGTTATATTATCTTATCCTCAAGATACACAATTTTCCCTTATCTTCCAACCTGCGTAGAACAGAGTATTTTGAAACTTTAATTTTGTCAGGGGTATTCCCGCCCGAATGGTACTGAGCCTCGGAGTGGTTTTGTTACGAGATAAGACTATAGGGAATAGATAGAACACTTAAAATGGGACAAGGGGGAGTGGGGGCGGCCGGCCCCGGAGAGGGTGATGAGACTGAGGGATGGGTGTCCTTTTCTCCTTTTTTTTTTTTTTTTTTTTTTTCTTCTCTTTTTTCCCCCTCCTCTTTTCGTTTCTATTTCTCCTTCTTTTTCTTCCTTTACTACGAATGTAAGTGCATTCCCTCCCAAGAGAGACAAGGCAAACGTCTCTTAAAATTTAAAGGATAACAAGCACAAGAATAATATCTTTAGACAATGATTTAGAATTGTATAAAGTATACGAGAATGTACTTTGTTTTTTTTTTCTTGTTGTTTCTTCTGCTATGGCAAGTGTACTTGTATCCTTTCAATAAAAATATGATTTAAAAAAAAAAAAAAGGAGTTAATAAAATTTATTATAGTGTTTGCAAGGCGGGAGTGCGGCGGTTTAGGGGTTAATACATTTATTATAGTGGCGACGATGTCCGGTCGGCAGATTAGGGGTTAATAAGTGTAGTTAGGTGGCGGCAACGTTGGGGGGGGGGCAGATCAGGGGTTAATAAATATAATATAGGTGTCGGCGATATTAGAGACAGCAGATTAGGGGTTCATAGCTATAATGTAGGCTGCGGTGGTGTCCGGAGCGGCAGATTAGGGGTTAATAGTATAATGCAGGTGTCAGCGATAGCAGGGGCGGCAGATTTGGGGTTAATAAGTGTAAAATTAGGGGTGTTTAGACTTGGGGTTCATGTTAGGGTGTTAGGTGTAGACTTAGAAAGTGTTTCCCCATAGGAAACAATGGGGCTGTGTTAGGAGCTGAACACTGCTTTTTTGCAGGTGTTAGGTTTTTTTCAGCCAGCTCAGCCCCATTGATTCCTATGGGAAAATCGTGCAGGAGCACGTTTTGCCAGCTTACCGCTACCGTAAGCAACGCTGGTATTGAGGGTTGAAGTGGAGCTAAATTTGGCTCAACGCTCACTTTTCTGAGGCTAATGCAGCAGTTGTTTTAAGGGTGTGCTGGAAACAAAAGGCTCGTTAGCACCGCAGGTCTTTACTGGCAAAACTCCAAATCTAGGCGTAAATGTGTTAAAGGTAACATGGCAGAAGTTTGGTGAATGTGACCTTGCAGGGTGTTTACATTTTTTTAAAATGGCTTAAAGATAAAGTGCAAAGGGGGGGGGTCCTCCTTGTGCCACAGAACCATTGAGAGTAGTGTCAGTGCTCCCCCTTAATATGTTAGCAGATCTGTTTTATATTTGTGACAGACTCCGGCGACCCAGACTGGGTAGCATCGCCAAAGGATCCTTCCAGCACCTGGAACCTGCTGCTATGTAGCGGAGAAGAGTGATTATAGCAGTTCCCACCCAAATAACTAGACAGACTAGCATTCAGGTGAAACAAGAAGTACCTTATATTGGGAAAACACACAACATTTATACACAAACTGATTTTGATAAGAGTCTTATCGGTCCCCCAAATCTCCCACCATTCCCACCCCACCAGACAGGCTGGCACCTCCATAATATCCAATGGCCCCCAGTGTTCAGCAGTACCGGAAGGGTGAATTCGGGGTGATCCTGGGGGAGCAGCAGCACTTCCAGGGTGTCGCTGGAAAGCCCTTGGCCCTCAGTTGCTCAGTCCAAGAAGCACCTTGATCTATGACTGTGGATCGGAGTTAGGGGCTACCCAGCGTACACCGGGAAGACCTCTGGGAAATGGGTATTGAGGGGAGGTCTGAAACCCCCGGTTCCTAAGAGGGCTCACCCCTGGAAGTCACCCCACCTCTAGTCCTCCCTGAGAGGTATTAAATCCCCAAAAGATCAGAGCTCTAGGACAAGGGGCTGCTGGAGTGACCTGAGTTAAAGAGGACTGGTAATCCAAGCTGCTGTGGCTGGCTGGCAATTCGATGGGGCCGCCGGTCTGCTGAATAGGGCTCGAACACCCCGGTTCCCTATGGAGCTCATAACCATCAATTAGCCCACATCTTACCCTCCCTATGGGGTACCAATCCCCAAAAGAGCAGAGCTATGGGGCAAAGGGCCTCTGAAGCGGCCAGAGGTAAAGATCTTTGGAGAATGCTGGGTCTGGTGGCCAGCCGGTAGATCCAGGGGCCCGGCCAGCTGGAGAGGGATAGGTCGGTCAGAGACCAGCTCTTTCAAGATCAGGTTCACACACAAAATCTCACAAAAGGAAACGTCTGGGGGATCGGGGATGCTCTGAGGAGCCCAAAACCACCAAGAAAATATAGGGGGTGAGGTAGTAGGGGGTAGGGGTTTAACCCTTGCAGCTCGGTATCTGTGACAGCTCCCCCCTTCCAGTTTGGCAGACTCAGCTTGATCCACACACGGGTTGGCCTGGGGCTGTCCGAGGAGCTTATGCCACTTCAGTCTGCCAGGAAAGTCCATCAGCATTTCCATTTGTTTTTCCCAGCCTGTACTGAATGTCAAAGTTAAAGGGCTGCAGGACTAAACTCCACTGCAGCAATCTTCCGTTGTCCCCAGAAACTCTGTTAAGCCAAACAAGGGGGTTGTGGTCTGTCAGGATGGTGAAAGGTCTCCCATAGAGGTAAGGCTGCAATTATTTCAGGGCCAGGCACTCTTTCTCCACCGCCATGTAGCCTACCTCTCTGGGCAACAGCTTCCTACTGATGTAGGCCAAGGGAGGTCTTGTCCTCTTTTGTCCACCTGGTTTAACACTGCTCCACACCCGAACATAGAGACATCTGTGTGGACACAAAAACGTTGGGTGGGATTAGGATTAGCCAGGACAGGAGCAGAGATTATGGCAGATTTAAGGCTCTGGAAGGCAGTTTTGCATTCTGGGTACCACAGGACCTGTCGGGGAAGTTGGGGACACTGTAAATAGGGACAAATTTCCGGTAGTACCCTGCGGTTCCTAGGAAAGCCAGGATATGAGTTTTGGTCTTGGGAATGGGCCAGTTTGCTACTGCCTCAACCTTAGCCGGCTCTGCCCACTGCTTTCCACAGCCCACTCCGTGGCCCAGGTACTGGACCTCCGAGCACCCTATGGTGTATATATCAGGCTTCAAGGTTAGCCCGGCGGCTCTGAGGCGGTCTAGAACAACGCCTAAGTGGACCAAATGGTCCTCCCAGGTGTCGCTATAGATGGCAATGTCATCCAGGTATGCGCAGGCATAGTCCTGGAGGCCATCCAGAAGGTGATCCACCATCCTTTGGAAGGTGGTTAGGGCATTCTTCATCCCAAGCACCATGACCTTTGAACTGGTAGAGGCCGAAGGGGGTGATGAAGGTGGCCTTGGGGACGGATTCAGGGTCTAAGGGGATCTGCCAGTATCCCTTGCAGAGGTCGAGGGTGGCCAGGAAGTGGCCGCGGGTGATTCTGTCTAATAGGTCATTGACTCTGGGCATAGGCTAGGCATCAGTTGTGGTTCTGTCATTGAGCTTACGGTAGTCGATGCAGGACCGGGTAGTCCTGTCCTTCTTTGGTACCAGCACCACCAAGGAGACCCAGGGACTGTTGGACAATTCAACAACACCTAGGTCCAACATTACCTTGAGCTTGTGGTGCATACTGTCCCTGACTGCCTCTGGGACCCAGTAGGCTGCCTATCATAGGGGGGCCTGTCCCGGCGTCTCCACTCGGTGTATGGCCGCTGTGGTGTAGCTAGGGACAGTAGAGAACATATCGTGTCTGTCTTCAAGGAGTCGCCAGACTTGCTCTCTCTGTCCAGTCCCTAACCTCTCATCTAGGGGTATGTCGGCTACTCCTTGGGGGTCTCATTTTGCCCGGCAAGCTCCAGCATGCGAAGACTCTCAGAGCCCTCCATAGCCAGAGCACAGATAGCGGCTACATCATTGGTCCTTTCCAGGTATGCCTTTAACATGTTCACATGAAAGGTCCGGCGGACTCGGTCATCTGAACATTTGGCTACCAGGTAGATGGTGTCATTCAGCTGTTCCACCACCCAGTAGGGTCCCTGGCAGGAGGCCTGTAGCTTGTCTGTTTTGACAGGTTTCAGAGCTAGGACCTTCTGCCCTACTGTCAAGGTCTGAGTACGAGCATTTAGGTCGTACCATCGTTTCTGTTTTCTTTGAGCAACCTGAAGGTTCTCTCACACCCTGTCGGCGAGGTCCTTCAGCTGGTGCCTGAGTTGAAGGACATACTCCCCAACAGATGGTCCTTCCTCTTCTGTGGCCCCCTCCCAATGGGTTCTCACTAGGTGTAAGGTGTAAGTATAGTGTGTGATCATAACAGATGCAAGTCTTATGGGTTGGGGAGCGGTATGGGGGTCCCTAACTGCACGTGCACAGGGAGTTTGGAATGTTCAGGAAACAAAGATTTCGATCAATATCTTAGTATTCCAGTCTTTTCAAAGCTCTTCAAGCTCTTTTGAATAACGAACCTTACCTTCATTTTCAAACAGACAATATCACAACAGTGGCTTATGTCAAATATCAAGGGGGAACTCAAAGTTACCTAGCTATGAAAGAAGTATCCCGGATAATTTCTTGGGCAGAAATTCCTGTCTCATCACTGCGATTCAAATCCCAGGTGTGGACAACTGGGAGACAGATTATCTCAGCCATCAGTCACTACACCCGGGGGAATGGTTTTTCCACCAGGATGTATTCTTACAAATTGCTCATATCTGGGGTCTTCCTCAAATAGATCTCCTGGCCTCTCATTTAAACAGGAAACTTCCCAGATACCTTGCAAGGTCACGGGATCCACAGGCAGTAATGACGGATGCTCTAGCAGTCCCTTGGTCATTTCAATATGCTTATATATTTCCTCCACTAGTTCTACTACCCAGAGTGATTTCAAAAAATCAAAATGGAACAATCATCTGTACTTCTGATAGCTCCTGCATAACTTCTCAGGATTTAGTATGCAGATCAAGTTCAGATGTCCAGCTACCCGCCTTGGCATATTCCTTTAAGACCAGACCTTCTGTCTCAAGGTCCCGTCTTTCATCCAGACATAAAATCTATGAACTTAATGGCATGGAGATTGAAAGCCTAGTTCTCAGTCACAGGGGTTTTTCAGATTCTGTAATTAATACTATGATTCAAGCAAGAAAACCTGTTTCCAGGAAAATGTATTATAAAGTTTTGAAAACTTATATTTCCTGGTATTCCACTCATATTTTTTATTGGCATACATTTAGAATTCCTAGAATTCTTCAGTTTCTTCAAGATGATTTCAATAAAAAGACTTATCTGCCAGTACTTTGAAAGAACATATATCTGTTCTTTCTGTAATGTTTCAGCGAAAGATTGCTCATCTTCCAGACATTCATTGTTTTGTTCAGACTTTGTCCAGAATAAAACCTGTTATTAAATCTATTTCTCCTCCATGGAGTCTCAATCTAGTGTTGCAGATTTTACAGGCTCCTCCTTTTGAGCCTATGCATTCTTTAGATATTAAAGGGAAACTGAACCCATTTTTTTTGTGTGTGAGCATGACATTTTAAGCAACTTTCTAATTTACTCCTATTATCAAATGTTCTTCATTCTCTTGGTATCTTTATTTAAAATGCAAGAATGTAAGTTTAGATGCCGGCCCAATTTTGGTGAACAACCTGGGTTGTTCTTGCTGATTGGTGGATAAATTCATCCACCAATAAAAAAGTGCTGTCCAGAGTACTGAACTAATAAAAAAGCTTAGATGCATTCTTTTTCAAATAAAGATAGCAAGAGAACGAAGATAATAGGAGTAAATTAGAAAGATGCTTAAAATTGCATGCTCTATCTGAATCACGAAAGAAAAAAATTGGTTTCCGTGTCCCTTTAAACTACTTTCTTGGAAAGTTTTGTTTCTTTTAGCTATCTCTTCTGCTAGAAGAGTTTCTGAATTATCCGCTCTTTCTTGTGAAACTCCTTACTTGATTTTTCATCAAGACAAAGCAGTTTTACAAACTATTTTTAAGTTTTTGCCAGCAGTTGTTAATTATAACAACATTAACAAGGAAATTGTTGCTCTTTCTTTATGCCCTAATCCTCAAAATGATGCTGAAAAATCTTTACATTCTTTCGGCTAGATTACGAGTTTGGCGTTAGGGTTAAAAAGCAGTGTTAGCCGGTCCTAACGCTGCTTTTTAATGCCTGCTGGTATTACGAGTTTACGTAACGCCACAAAAATATCCATCTCCGCTCAAATCATTAACGTAAACCCAGACCCAGTAGTTAATCATATACCGCTAACAAAAACATCCACAAATCACTTCAAAAACATTACACAAACTACACTTACACTCATACAAACACTACACAATATTTATTTTTCAGATTTTACAATTTCATGTCAAAAGAGAATGGATCAACGTTACGAGATCTCTGGTGTTTGAAAAAAAAAAGCCATAAAAAATCAATTTTCCATTGACTTACATAGACAGGCGGGAACATACACTCATATAGCTACATCTAACTACAAATATTATCACATACATACACAATGAGATACATAAAAACAATATACAGCACATTACCTACACAAAACAGATTTTTATTAGGAAATAAACACAATTTAGCTACTTTTTCACACAAGACCATGACGTCACTCACTTTAAGCTCAAAACAAGTGTTGGATTTTATTTCTCAACAAATTTTTCTCCTCCATTGACTTCTATGGGGAAGACGTGCTCGTGCACGCGACAGGCAGATTTACCTAACGCACGTAAACTGCGTAGACTTGAAAACTCGTAATACCAGCGTTAAAATTGTGGTACTAACTCATTCTTTCTTGTGTAAGTTCCGCTATGACAAATAGATCAAGAAATTACTATTTCCCTATGGACTTATGGCTTTTACGTGTGTGAAATTCACTACAACATCAAATTGTTAAATAAATTTACATTACATCAACTACAAATCACCATCACCAATACGAAATCTTTTTGAAAAATTACATCAGATTTAAACG
Organism: Bombina bombina; assembly: GCF_027579735.1. Classification (NCBI taxonomy): domain Eukaryota; kingdom Metazoa; phylum Chordata; class Amphibia; order Anura; family Bombinatoridae; genus Bombina; species Bombina bombina. Next base: position 178,301,190 of record NC_069508.1, read on the forward strand.
GACAGAAAAATAATTTTTACATTTCATTATTCACAAACAGCAGACAATTGGAAACACCTCTCATTTACCTCTATTATAGCATTTCATTTATTCAACTCATATGCTTGCATGAACAGCATATCTACATAGGCTTAACACATGATCATTAATGGATGCACATACATGCCTTTTGTCATTGACTCATACATGTGCATTGATATTATGGCAAAAAAACACATATAAACAATGAACACATTTGCATCATACAACTACATTGGAAGGTTGCTGAACATTAGATTTTATTACAAGGACAGAGACTTATATTTTGCATAAGCCTTTTCCTTTACTGCTTAACAGCCATTCAAAGGTACCATAAACATTTTAAACATTTAACATAGAAAGAAATTAGATGAAGATAATAACCAATGAAAAACAGCCCTGAAAGGTAGTGTTTAAAATAGACCAATTAGAAATGTTCATCATATTATAAACAGTTCACACGTATTCCCAACTGCCTCTTTTCTCTTTGCTGCACCTGAGATAAGTATTACTCTGTGGAACTTATTATAAAATGTTCTTGTACTAATGTATTAAAAATCGTCGGTTTATTCTTATAGTTGTTTTTTTCATATTTGCATTTAACCTTTTTCTCTATGCTATCGTTTTTTTTTAACATCTTTTCACTTTCTGTTACTAAATTCTTTATTATTGTTTATTTTAGTTTCGATCTTATTTTACTTTATTTATTCCTCTTTGTGGGATCTTATTCCACTCTTACTTCAATCTTTTGGCCTCAATCCATTCGTGTTCACCTTACACACATCTATGCTTTTCTTCCTGTCAGTCTATCCTCTCAGCCGACATCTTGCGCTTTTTTGTGACAATGCTTGTTTTTGCCTCACACTGACTGACGCAGCTCTCTTACGGCTAGATTTAGAGTTTGGCGGCCAAAGAGGTGCATTAGCTACGCGTGCTTTTTTTCTCCTGCACCTTTTAAATACCGCTGGTATTTAGAGTTCACAGAATGGCTGGGTTTTCAGTGCGTTAGGCTCCAAAAAGGGAGCGTAGAGCATGATTTAACGACACTGCAACTCTAGATACCAGCGGTGCTTACGGACGCGGCCAGCTTAAAAAACGTGCTCGTGCACGATATCCCCATAGAAAACAATGGGGCAGTTTGAGCTGAAAAAAAACCTAACACCTGCAAAAAAGCAGCGTTCAGCTCTTAACGCAGCCCCATTGTTTTCTATGGGGAAACACTTCCTACGTCTGCACCTAACACTCTAACATGTACCCCGAGTCTAAACACCCCTAAACTTACACTTATTAACCCCTAATCTGCCGCCTCCGCTGTCGCTGACCCCTGCATATTATTATTAACCCCTAATCTGCCGCTCCGTATACCGCCGCAACATACATTATAGTTATGTACCCCTAATCTGCTGCCCCTAACACCGCCAACCCCTATATTATATTTATTAACCCCTAATCTGCCCCCCACAACGTCGCCGCCAGCTACCTACAATAATTAACCCCTAATCTGCCGATCGGAGCTCACCGCTACTATAATAAATGTATTAACCCCTAAAGCTAAGTCTAACCCTAACACTAACACCCCCCTAAGTTAAATATAATTTTTATCTAACTAAATAAATTAACTCTTATTAAATAAATTATTCCTATTTAAATCTAAATACTTACCTGTAAAATAAACCCTAATATAGCTACAATATAAATTATAATTATATTGTAGCTATTTTAGGATTAATATTTATTTTACAGGCAACTTTGTATTTATTTTAACCAGGTACAATAGCTATTAAATAGTTAAGAACTATTTAATAGCTACCTAGTCAAAATAAAAATACAAAATTACCTGTAAAATAAATCCTAACCTTAGTTACAATTAAACCTAACACTACACTATCAATAAATTAAATAAACTACCTACAATTATCTACAATTAAACCTAACACTACACTATCAATAAATAAATTAAATACAATTCCTACAAATAAATACAATTAAATAAACTAACTAAAGTACAAAAAATAAAAAGAACTAAGTTACAAAAAATAAAAAAATATTTACAAACATTAGAAAAAAATTACAACAATTTTAAACTAATTACACCTACTCTAAGCCCCCTAATAAAATAACAAAGACCCCCAAAATAAAAAAATGCCCTACCCTATTCTAAATTACAAAAGTTCAAAGCTCTTTTACCTTACCAGCCATTAAAAGGGCCCTTTGCGGGGCATGCCCCAAAGAATTCAGCTCTTTTGCCTGTAAAAAAAAACATACAATACCCCCCCCAACATTACAACCCACCACCCACATACCCCTAATCTAACCCAAACCCCCCTTAAATAAACCTAACACTAAGCCCCTGAAGATCTTCCTACCTTGTCTTCACCATGCCAGGTATCACCGATCGTTCCAGGCTCCGAAATCTTCATCCAAGCCCAAGCGGGGGCTAGACATCCATCATCCGGCTGAAGTCTTCTATCAAGCGACGGCTGAAGAAGTCCAGAAGAGGCTCCAAAGTCTTCATCCTATCCGGGAAGAAGAGTAGATCAGGACCGGCAACCATCTTCTTCCAAGCAGCATCTTCTATCTTCATCCGATGACGACCGGCTCCATCTTGAAGACCTCCACCGCGGACCCATCTTCTTCTTCCGACGACTTCCCGACGAATGATGGTTCCTTTAAGGGACATCATCCAAGATGGCGTCCCTCGAATTCCGATTGGCTGATAGGATTCTATCAGCCAATCGGAATTAAGGTAGGAAAATTCTGATTGGCTGATGGAATCAGCCAATCAGAATCAAGTTCAATCCGATTGGCTGATTCAATCAGCCAATCAGATTGAGCTCGCATTCTATTGGCTGTTCCGATCAGCCAATAGAATTCGAGCTCAATCTGATTGGCTGATCGGATCAGCCAATCGGATTGAACTTGATTCTGATTGGCTGATTCCATCAGCCAATCAGAATTTTCCTACCTTAATTCCGATTGGCTGATAGAATCCTATCAGCCAATCGGAATTCGAGGGACGCCATCTTGGATGACGTCCCTTAAAGGAACCGTCATTCGTCGGGAAGTCGTCGGAAGAAGAAGATGGGTCCGCGGTGGAGGTCTTCAAGATGGAGCCGGTCGTCATCGGATGAAGATAGAAGATGCCGCTTGGACGAAGATGGTTGCCGGTCCGGATCTACTCTTCTTCCCGGATAGGATGAAGACTTTGGAGCCTCTTCTGGACTTCTTCAGCCATCGCTTGATAGAAGACTTCAGCCGGATGATGGATGTCTAGCCCCCGCTTGGGCTTGGATGAAGATTTCGGAGCCTGGAACGATCGGTGATACCTGGCATGGTGAAGACAAGGTAGGAAGATCTTCAGGGGCTTAGTGTTAGGTTTATTTAAGGGGGGTTTGGGTTAGATTAGGGGTATGTGGGTGGTGGGTTGTAATGTTGGGGGGGGTATTGTATGTTTTTTTTTACAGGCAAAAGAGCTGAATTCTTTGGGGCATGCCCCGCAAAGGGCCTTTTTAAGGGCTGGTAAGGTAAAAGAGCTTTGAACTTTTGTAATTTAGAATAGGGTAGGGCATTATTTTATTTTGGGGGTCTTTGTTATTTTATTAGGGGGCTTAGAGTAGGTGTAATTAGTTTAAAATTGTTGTAATTTTTTCTAATGTTTGTAAATATTTTTTTATTTTTTGTAACTTAGTTCTTTTTTATTTTTTGTACTTTAGTTAGTTTATTTAATTGTATTTATTTGTAGGTATTGTATTTAATTTATTTATTGATAGTGTAGTGTTAGGTTTAATTGTAACTTAGGTCAGGATTTATTTTACAGGTAATTTTGTAATTATTTTAACTAGGTAGCTATTAAATAGTTCTTAACTATTTAATAGCTATTGTACCTGGTTAAAATAATTACAAAGTTGCCTGTAAAATAAATATTAATCCTAAAATAGCTCAGATATAATTATAATTTATATTGTAGCTATATTAGGATTTATTTTACAGGTAAGTATTTAGATTTAAATAGGAATAATTTATTTAATAAGACTTAATTTATTTTGTTAGATAAAAATTATATTTAACTTAGGGGGGTGTTAGTGTTAGGGTTAGACTTAGCTTTAGGGGTTAATCCATTTATTATACTAGCGGTGAGCTCCGGTCGGCAGATTAGGGGTTAATTATTGTAGGTAGCTGGTGGCGACGTTGTGGGGGGCAGATTAGGGGTTAATAAATATAATATAGGGGACGGCGGTGTTAGGGGCAGCAGATTAGGGGTACATAGGGATAACGTAGTTGGAGGCAGTGTACGGAGCGGAAGATTAGGGGTTAAAAAATTTAAATATAGTGGCGGCGATGTGGGGGGACCTCGGTTTAGGGGTACATAGGTAGTTTATGGGTGTTAGTGTACTTTAGAGCACAGTAGTTAAGAGCTTTATAAACCGGTGTTAGCCCAGAAAGCTCTTAACTACTGACTTTTTTCTGCGGCTGGAGTTTTGTCATTAGATTTCTAACGCTCACTTCAGCCACGACTCTAAATACCAGCGTTAGAAAGATCCCATTGAAAAGATAGGATACGCAATTGACGTAAGGGGATCTGCGGTATGGAAAAGTTGCGGCTGGAAAGTGAGCGTTAGACCCTTTAATGACTGGCTCCAAATACCAGAGGGCGGTAAAAACCAGCGTTAGGAGCCTCTAACGCTGGTTTTGACGGCTACCGCCCAACTCTAAATCTAGCCGTTAGTACACTTCCGCCCACTCCTTCTCTCTGCCAATAATGCAAAGTATCAAATTCATCTGTTAGGTTTTGATACTTCTGTGTGCCATATTATTTATTTAATTGAATACATTTAAGTGTAAAAACTTTTATTTACTTGCTGACAGTTTTGTTATTTTTTTTTTATTAGAGTTCCTGATAAAAATTCAAGTTTTATTTATTTCACTATATTTGCTCAATCTCTTATTTTAGTTTTTTTTTAACCATTTGTAATATTTAAATTATTTATATTATTTTATTCATATTATATATAAAATGTCTCAAGAAGATTCCCTTTCTTTGAATGCAGAATCTGCTAAAAATGTAATTGATTCCTCTATAAAGGATTTGAGACATCAATTTCAGACAGCTATTAAATCTGTCAAAAATGTTTCTGGATCACCCAGAAAAGCTTCTTAAAAGAAAGCATTTATCTAAAAAATCTAAACATAACACTTTTGATGATGATTTTGTTGAAGGAGCATCCAGTCTGTCCAGATCAGACACAAGAGTTAAATCTCGCAAACTAATACATTTAAATTCAGATTAAGATTCAGAGTCTGAAGTTTTTGCTCCTAAGAAACATGCTGCCAAGAGGATGGTAGACTTGGTCTCTACAACTGAGTCTTCGGACTCCAATATAGATACTTCTGTTAACAGTGATCTTAATTCTTGGCAGTCTATTTATTCCCTAGAATTTTCTGAGAGTTCTTCATCTGAATACATGCCTAAAGCCAAAAGAGCTAAGAAACTTAAAAAAGTTAAAAAAGTTAAAAAAATAGTTAAAAAATCTAAAGCCAAACTAATTGATAATGAAGGACTTGAATACTTGGACCCTGAGGATCTCCAACATCCTAGATCTTCTAATTGAAGACCTTCAAAAAGGGTCGCTACATTTCTTGACCACTATTTAAGAAAATCCTTCAATAACCGACCTCAATTCCAACAATTTCATCAATACCCCCTCCCAACCCTTCCCTTTCAAGTTTTTTCCCCTCAAGACAATGTCCCTGGAATCTGAGATTCTCAAGACAAAGATCTCGTCCAAGACCTTTCTCAGGTAAGACCATTTTCTTTACACACCACAAATTTTTCTCCACACAAAGTTGGAGGCAGATTATCCCTTTTCATAGAAAATTGGAAAGTTATTACTTCAGCTGCTTGGTTAATAGAAGCTGTTTCAGGTCTTCTTCTAGATTTTCAGTTGTCTCCCTTTCAGGTTCGGATCCCAAACCCTATTGTTTTCGCAAAAACAGATTCAGATTTATTAGATCAAGAGATCTCCAATCTCCATTTGAAACAAGCTATCGAACCGGCTCCAGACATGTTAGATTCTTTTCTCAGCAACATGTTCTTTGTGAAAAAGAAAGAAGCTTCTCTTTGTCCAGTGATAAATCTAAGAACTCTGAATGCCTTCCTATCGTACAACCATTTCAAGATGGAGGGTATTCATCTTTTGAGGGATTGTCTGATGGACAAAGACTGGTTGGTAAAATTAGACTTAAAAGATGCGTATTTAACAGTTCCTATTCATTTTTCCCATCGCAAGTTTCTCAGATTTATTTGGAAAGATTCTATTTGGAAGTTTACTTGCCTCCCTTTCGGTTTATCTTCCACTCCATGGGTTTTCACCAAGATTTTAAAACCAGTTGTAGCATGGTTGAGACTAAGGGGAATTCGTTTAATTATTTATTTGGACCACATTCTCCTTATGAATCAAGACCCTTCTCTTCTTTTTATTCATCTAGAAATGACCATAGATATTTTGAAGAACTTAAGTTTCCTGGTCAACTTCAAGAAATCAGTTTTGTACCATCCCAGAAGTTGTTTTTTCTCGTTTTCTACCCTAAGACACTACAGTTTCTACCCTAAGTTTACCTTTAGAGAAAATAAAGAAAATAAAATTAGAAATTTCCCATCTTTTAAAGAAGAAATTCTTCCCTATCAGGACTCTTGCAAGAATTGTGGGACTTCTGTCTTCTTCTATTCAAGCAATATTTCCAGCTCCCTTACATTACAGAGCTTTACAGAGATTAAAAATATTTTACTTAAGAAAGGGTTTTTCTTATTCTCACAGAATCTCTTTATCAGAAGAAGCCAGACTAGAATTGATCTGGTGGCTTTCCAATATAGAAGCCTGGAACGGCAAAGCTATATTTGGGAAAGCTCCAGATATTATAATAGAATCGGATGCAAGCAATTCAGGTTGGGGAGCAAGATGCGGATCTCCAATAACCGGAGGCAAATGGTCCATTTCGGAATGCAAATTACACATCAATTGCCTCGAACTGATAGCTGGATCCTTTGCAATCAAGAGTTTTATCAAACAGAATTCTCCCATTTCGATTCTTCTAAGGATGGACAATATTTCAGCTGTTCTGAATCGTTTTGGTGGTATTCATTCCAAACAATTATCAGATATCACAAAGAATTTTATTCATCAAAGCCTTCAGAACAACATTTCTATTCGAGCAGAATATATTCCGGGTCTCTCCAATACAGCAGCAGATTGGGGTTCCCGTTATATTCTAGACTCAAGCGATTGGAAATTACATCCAGATTTCTTTAAAAAATTACTTCTTATCAGAGGTCCTTTCTCGATAGAATTATTTGCTTCCCGTCTCAATTATCAGATTCTACCCTTTTACAGTTGGCGTCCGGATCCGGAAGCTCTATCCATAGATGCATTTCTCTAATCTTGGCAACTTCAAGGAGCTTATGCCTTCCCACCTTTCTCAATGATTCCTCGAGTGTTGAATGTGGTCAGGAGGAGCAAGATTTTGCTGCTCCTGATATCCCCCTTCTGGCCAACCCAGTCCTAGTACCCGTCTCTGTTAGAAATGTCATATCAATTTCCAATCCTATTTCCCATGGTTCCTTACCTTCTGTCGGATCCAAACGGAGATTTTCACGATCTAGTTCTTCAAGGTTCTCTTCAACTTATTGCATGGACAATTTCGGGGGATTTGGGGCTTCTGAAGGTCTTTCTTCATCAGCTATATCATTATTACAAGACTCATGGGCGCTAGGAACTAAGAAATGTTACTTATCCTCCTGGTCTAGATGGTCTTGCTGGTGCAGTCAAAGACATTTGGATCCCTTTTCAGCTCCTTTAAATTAAATTTAGAATTTTCTTTCTTACCTTTTTGAGGAAGTACTGGCTTATAGGTCTATTAATGTTTATAGATCCGCTATTTCTGCAGGCCATGAATTAATTAACAATTCTCCTATTGGCCAACATATTTCTGTTTCCAGACTTATGAAATCTATAAAGATTAAGATACCTACTTGTGCTAAGTATTCCTCCTTTTGGGATGTTAATTTAATGTTTTCTCTCTTTCAATATTGGCCTTCAAATGAATCTCTTTCACTTAAACAACTTACCTGTAAACTTGCTTCTCTTCTTTGTCTTTTATCTTGCAGAAGAGTTTCTGATGTCAAAGCTATAGATTTTTCTTCTAAAATGTTTTCACCTCAAGGTGTAATTTTTAATATTTCTAGAAGAACTAAGTCTATGTCTTCTATATTTTATCCTTATTTTTCTGATCATCCTTCTTTATGTGTTGTACTTTGTCTCAAGGAATATGAGAAACGTACTTCCTCCTTTCAAATTTCCTCTTCTAATCAACTTTTGATTTATTTTTCTCCTCCTCATCTTCCTGTTTCTTCTACTTCTATCAGTAGGTGGATCAAATGGGTTATAAATGAAGCAGGAATAGATACATCTTTCACTTTTCATTCTATAAGAGGAGCTGCTGCTTCTAAAGCTTTTTGTAAATCAAGAAATTCTTAATGCTGCAGATTGGTCCTCAGACTCTGTATTTAGACAATTTTATTTTAAACCCATAAATTCTTTACCTCAATGTTTATTAGATTAATATTTTTATTGTTAGCTTTAAACTTGCAAAATATAAGTCTCTGTCCTTGTAATAAAATTCTGATTATCCTAGCTTAGTGAAGGTATAATCTTGATTTTATTAAAGAGACAGAGACGATTATTTTCCCTCCCTATACCCATACCCTGTTTATGTTTTAATATTTTTTTTGCTCTTGTATATTTTCAGCTCCAGGTCCCTCTTCAACTGGATTCTGAATTTCGGATTTCTTCAAGAGAATTTGTTCAATTTCAAGTTTTTTCTTATGATTTATCTTCCAGCTCTTCAGGATATCTTTCTTTGAGTCAAGTTCCATCGGATGGACTATGCTTCCAGTTTTTTCATTATTTTTTTCTGGTTCCTGTTTATCTTCTTCATCTCTGTTTATGGATTGATTTCCGAAGATTACACATTTTCCTTATCCAGCACCAAAGATCAAAGAGGCAGTTGGGAATACGTGCGGACTGTTTATAATATAATGAACATTTCTAATTGGTCTATTTTAAACACTACCTTCAGGGCTGTTTTTCATTGGTTATTATCTTCATCTCATTTCTTTCTATGTTAAATGTTTAAAATGTTTATGGTAACTTTGAACGGCTGTTGAGCAGTAAAGGAAAAGTCTTATGCAAAATAATCGTCTCTATCTCTTTAATAAAATCAAGATTATACCTTCACTAAGCTAAGATAATCGGAATTCTCTCTATGAATCATGAAACTTAAAATATGGATTTACTGTCCCTTTAACTCCTTAATGACCACAGCACTTTTCCATTTTCTGTCCGTTTGGGACCAAGGCTATTTTTACATTTTTGCGGTATTTGAGTTTAGCTGTAATTTTCCTCTTACTTATTTACTGTACCCACACATATTATATATCGTTTTTCTCGCCATTAAATGGAATTTCTAAAGATACCATTATTTTCATCATATCTTATAATTTACTATAAATTTTTTTATAAAATATGAGGAAAAAAATGGTAAAAACACACTTTTTCTAACATTGATCCCCAAAATCTGTTACACATCTACAACCACCAAAAAACTCCCATGCTAAATAGTTTCTAAATTTTGTCCTGAGTTTAGAAATACCCAATTTTTACATGTTCTTTGCTTTTTTGCAAGTTATAGGGCCATAAATACAAGTAGCACTTTGCTATTTCCAAACCACTTTTTTTCAAAATTAGCGCTAGTTACATTGGGACACTGATATCTTTCAGGAATCCCTGAATATCCCTTGACATGTATATATTTTTTATTAGAAGACATCCCAAAGTATTGATCTAGGCCCATTTTGGTATATTTCATGCCACCATTTCACCGCCAAATGCCATCAAATAAAAAAAATCCTTCACTTTTTCACAAATTTTTTCACAAACTTTAGGTTTCTCACTGAAATTATTTACAAACAACTTGTGCAATTATGGCATAAATGGTTGTAAATGCTTCTCTGAGATCCCCTTTGTTCAGAAATAGCAGACATATATGGCTTTGGCGTTGCTTTTTGGTAATTAGAAGGCTGCTAAATGCCACTGTGCACCACACGTGTATTATGCCCAGCAGTGAAGGGGTTAATTAGGGAGCATGTAGGGAGCTTGTAGGGTTAATTTTAGCTTTAATGTAGTGCAGTAGACAACCCCAAGTATTGATCTAGGCACATTTTGGTATATTTCATGCCACCATTTCACCGCAAAATGCGATCAAATTGAAAAAAAACGCTAAATTTTTCACAATTTTATGTTTCTCACTGAAATTATTTACAAACAGCTTGTGCAATTATGGCACACATGGTTGTAAATGCTTCTCTAGGATCCCCTTTGTTCAGAAATAGCAGACATATATGACTTTGGCGTTGCGTTTTGGTAATTAGAAGCCCGCTAAATGCTGCTGTGTATCACACGTGTATTATGGCTAGCAGTGAAGGGGTTAATTAGGTAGCTTATAGGGAGCTTGCAGGGTTAATTTTAGCTTTAGTGTAGAGATCAGCCTCCCACCTGACACATCACACCCCCTGATCCCTCCCAAACAGCTCTCTTCCCTCTCCCACCCCACAATTTTCCCCGCCATCTTAAGTACTGGCAGAAAGTCTGCCAGTACTAAAATAAAAGGTTTTTTTTGTTTTGTTTAAAAAAAAAAAAATCTGCTGTGTAGGACCCCCCCCCTTTGCCCCAACCTCCCTGATCCCCCCCAAACAGCTCTCTACCCCCTCCTCTGCCTTATTGTGCACCATATTGGGTACTGGCAGCTGTCTGCCACTACCCAGTTTGAAATCAAATGTTTATTTTAAGTTTTTCTGTAGTGTAGCTTACCCCCCTTAACACCCAACCCCCCTTAACACCCAACCCCCCACCCTCTCCCAGATCATTAATATTTTTTATTCCCACCCTCTCTCCCACTGAGTCCCACCTTGTGCCTCTTCCACTTTAACTTTTGGCCAGGCAGTTTCACATGTGCACGCTCGCGTGCACGCGCACCCACACGCGATCCCGCCCCCTCCTCTACTGATGGCTGCCTTCTCAACTCCCTGGACACGCTCCCACCTACCAACGATCATAGCCACCAATAGCCGATGCAGAGAGGGCCACAGAGTGGCTCTCTCTGCATCGGACTGCTTAAAAAAGTTATTGCAGGATGCCTCTATATCGAGACATCACTGCAATAACATGAAAGCAGCTGGAAGCGATCAGGATCGCTTCCACTGCTTTCAAAGACCAACGACGTACAGGGTACGTCCTTGGTCGTTAAGGACATTTTTTTTGAGGATGTACCCTGCACGTCGTTGGTCATTAAGGGGTTAACATCACGATTCACTCAGAATATACCATTAGGAATTACGTACAATAAGAACATCATTAGAACAGATTACAGCTGTCACTTTTTGGGAAGGAACAATAATGCTTTATATAAGTCAGCATATGTGGGAGAGAATCACCATACATACGTATATGTACATAACACGCATCATACAAAAAAGCACACATTTGTATTTTTAATCAGCACACAAGAAGAATATAGTAAAATACAACAACACAATGAGGATTTGATAACTAGACAGGCAGGTTGCTAATATGATGATGTTATTAGAAGCTTCAACCATACAGATTACAGCATTGGGACTGTCAGGGTATATGAATATTATAAATGAAAATTATATATATTCATAATATATATTCATAATTCATAATTATATTCATAATTTTCATATATATATAGTTGGTGAGACCACAGAATTAATTAAATATGAGGCTATTTACAACACTGCTCTTTCACTGTAAATCACAACACCCCCTTCCAAATGGTTTTGGCTGGGGGAAGACATGTTTATCCTAATTAAAAGATAACATAGCTTTTGAAGCTCACAGCCTTGCAGGGGGTAGCAAACAAGGACCGATGGTCAAATACATCCTGGAATGTATGGAGACAACATTATGGGCCTAAAATCAGATAAACAAGTGAAATTCTGACTACATAGTGATTAGCATAGACTTGTTAATTAGTCACTGCCTGTGTATTGAGGCAGTAAAAATTTGACCAGCTAAAAACACATGTTCTAAATTATACTCTTAAACCCGTTGTTAAAGACAGCATAGAAATGAATACATGTGTATATATATATACATGTACATATATTCAGACAAAATATTTAATATATATACCTTAGACTGTATTAAATGTCTATAATGCAATTCAGATTGAAATGAATTAGATGAATAACTGCATTAGTAGATATAAAATGTTTAAGTTATTCCAAAATTAATACAATTTCTCTATATTCCAGGAAGCTAATGGAAAATGGCAGGAAGAACATTAATGGATATTTGTGGACCTAAAAAGCAATGATTAATAACACTATCATTTTTATTTCAGATCTGCATAGACAAGATTCATGCATTCAGGATTTATTAGAAATATGAAATATATTATATTCATGTTGGGATGCAGTGCAGTACTGAATATGAAATATGCTGTGGTTTTTATATGAATATATATATCAGGATTTTAAATGCTATTAATTTTGGAATAGTTAGCAGTATAAATTATTTTGATGTAATATGATATTAGAAATAATACTGATGTTTCATATTAAAATAATCAGAATAAATAATGTGACATAATACATATGAACATATAACTTATTAATGTAAGGAAATTATGGAATTTATTACACATTTTAAAGAAATATGTTTAAATGTTAGAAATGATTAAATGTATTGCTGTTTTGTTTGTCATGCTGCCCCCGATGGCTAAAATCTGGTATTACAGCCAAAAAACTTGACTGTTAAAAGATACTTCCCAGATGAACCAATCCATGTTCAGTTTTAAAGGGCCAATCTGAGACAAGCTTCCGTTGAGCATTTCCAATCTCACCAATGATGGGTACTAGTCAAAAAAGGGGAGGGGTGAGATCAGATTATTTAACCCAAAGCATAGAGAGAAAAAGGAGGCTGCTGGCTAACTCTTGCTAACTTTGGCTGGTAAACTGTTTTGCTAAAACCCTGGATGAATAACTGCTGCAGTTATTATAAGCAAACAGCTACTTTTATCCTCCATATGCAACAATACTCCAATTTTGGTATTCTGCGGTGAGATTGAACCTGTTGAGAAATATTGGATATCAATTTGTTTATCTGGGTAAAGTATTAAAAGGTTATTAATTACATATAAATGTCTAAAAAAAAATATATGCATAGTCACTGCAGTTAAATTACAACTGATAGACTTAAAGAGCATATTTATATTTTACCTTGTATTCATAGCCTGTGTAGTTTAAACTAACTGTTCACGAATAGAATATATATATATATAATCTCTGGTATTTCAATTAGAGTGTATATTGTCCTATAGTTTAACTAAGCACTGTTAAAATTGTACCAGTCTGGATGTTAGTAGATAATATCTTGGAATCTCTTTGTTTTAATTGAATGAAATTCAATTGTGAATAAGGCTAGTTTTAAAGGTAAACTTTTATGAACTTTGCATAGCATATTTTAATAGTTTTAAACGTATATAATATTGACTCATACTCTGGTTCCTACAAATATATTTCAATGTGTTTATAGATATTAACTAATAATAAAGAATTGAGGAATTTATATTAATTTTATGGTTTTTGGTATATGCATATTGATTAAGGGTTTAATTTAAAGGATAATTATTAAATATATTGTGTTATAACCCAGCCATATACTGACAGGACTGTACCGCCCCTTTCAGAAGTTTAGCACTCAATACTACAATATTACATATACATAAACAAGAGTTTGGAAGATCGTCATTATTATTATTGCGATTTTAATGGGATGCATACAATATTGACATCTCGCAAATCACTTATATATACAATACTACAGATGTCAGCCGGAAGATCGTCATTATTATTGCGATTTTAATGGGACGCGTACAATAAATTGACATCTCGCAAAACACTTATATATACAATACTACAGATATCAGCTGGAAGATCATCATTATTATTGCTATTTTAATGGGACGCGTACAATATTGACATCTCGCAAATCACTTATATATACAATACTACATATGTCAGCCGGAAGATCATCATTATTATTACGATTTTAATGGGACGCATAAAATCTTGACATCTCGCCAATCACTTATATATACAATACTACAGATGTCAGCCGGAAGATCGTCATTATTATTGCGATTTTAATGGGACGCGTAAAATATTGACATCTTGCCAATCACTTATATATAGAATATTATAGATGTCAGAAGTTACTTTATCGTTTAGAAACAATATTGCAGCAACATTGATCGATCAGATTCTATGCCATGTCTATGCACATTATACACAAATATGCACTTTCATTCATGTTAGCTTGGACGTGTGCTTTTTACTATAACATTGTGTTGAAGATGCACTGTATATGTTAGATTTTACACTTTCACATTACAATTCATTGGGGGGGGGAATTTCAGCAAACACCTAAAAAAAAGCCCACTTTGAAAGCGTTCACGCTGCTCACATACAATCAAGTGAATACAATCAGCAATCATTACAAACAAGCTACCATTGGACATATTGCACAATAAATCCCCCAAACAACATGGCCAAAGCGTCCCTTGTGATCGACATTGTATCAAATCGCTTTTGTGTTTTTGCATACCTGGTTACTCCTTGTGTGTTTGCTCTGCTGTTTGGCTTTGTGCTGCTTAGCTTGGCAAATATGGATAATCCTCAGTTAGTTGCTGCTGGTGCTGTTGCACGAGTGGTGTTCAATAGAATCAGGCAGGCTCAGCGTCTCCAAGAGAGACGTAGGGCTTGTCTGGTTATAGGCCCTCCTGTTCACAGGGTGAGGCCCACCTTGGATAACATGAGTGACATTGAGGTTTATGACAAGTATAGGCTCAATCGCAATCAGCTCATTAGCCTTTACGTTGTACTTAAGCCTCATATGGAGACACATTGACGTATACGGACTGCAATCCCTGGTATGACCAAGATGCTAAGTTGCATACACGTCCTGGCCTCCGGGAATTTTCATTCTGGAGAGGGGTACATGCATGGGCTGGCTCAGGGTACCTTTTCTGTGGTTTTTGACAACTTTCTGTACGCCATGGTACGAGTCAGTAAGCATTACATAGGATTCCCTCAAAACCATGGTGATTGGAGGCGCCTGAAGAGGGAATTCTTTGCAATAGCTCAAATGCCCAATGTCTTGGGAGCAATAGATTGCACCCACATCGCGCTGCATGCTCCAGAAGATGACTTGCCCTTCCGAAATCGCATACACTTCCATAGTCTCAACTTGCAATTTGTTTGTGACGCACAGATGCGAATTATGCAGGTGTGTGCGAATTTCGGCGGGGCTTGTCATAATGCCCGCATCCTCAAACAGTCGTCCCTGTGGCGGCAGTTTGAGGGCAGACAGTTTCCCCCTGGGTGGCTCGTTGGTGAGTACTTGTGCACAGCATGGTTAATTAGTTAGGCAATTGCCACTGTAGTCTTCAAAAACAGTTGTGTTTGTGTAATGTGCAGCTCTAGGATGCAATTTAACCATTTCTTTTTCTTCTAGCAAATGTTTGGTTTATGCGAAATACGCATAGGTAGCATGTCTTAGCTTGAATGGGAAGATAGAGAATGCGCTTTAACCATGTCATTGTCTCTTTATGCAAATGTATAGTTTTAGCTCCAAACAGATATCTAGCATGTCTTAGCTTAAATAGGCAGCTCTATGATGCAATTTAACCATTTCTTTTTCTTTTAGCAAATGTCTGGTTTATGCAAAATACGCATAGGTAGCATGTCTTAGCTTAAATGGGCAGATAGAGAATGTGCTTTAACCATGTTATTTTCTGTTTCCGCAAATGTCTAGTTTTAGCTCCAAACAGATATGTAGCATGTCTTAGCTTAAATGGGCAGCTCTAGGATGCAGTTTAACCATTTCTTTTAGCAAATGTCTGGTTTATGCGAAATACGCATAGGTAGCATGGCTTAGCTTAAATAGGCAGATAGAGAATGCGCTAACCATGTCATTGTCTCTTTCCGCAAATGTCTAGTTTTAGCTCCAAACAGATATGTAGCATGTCTTAGCTTAAATGGGCAGCTCTAGGATGCAATTTAACCATTTCTTTTTCTTTTAGCAAATATCTGGTTTATGCGAAATACGCATAGGTAGCATGTCTTAGATTAAATGGGCAGATAGAGAATGCGCTTTAACCATGTCATTGTCTCTTTCCGCAAATGTCTAGTTTTAGCTCCAAACAGATATGTAGCATGTCTTAGCTTAAATGGGCAGCTCAAGGATGCAATTTAACTATTTCTTTTTCTTTTAGCAAATGTCTGGTTTATGCGAAATACGCCTAGGTAGCATGTCTTAGCTTAAATGGGAAGATAGAGAATGTGCTTTAACCATGTCATTGTCTCTTTCCGCAAATGTCTAGTTTTAGCTCCAAACAGATATGTAGCATGTCTTAGCTTAAATGGGCAGCTCTAGGATGCAATTTAACCATTTCTTTTTCTTTTAGCAAATGTCTGGTTTATGCGAAATACGCATAGGTAGCATGCCTTAGCTTAAATGGACAGTCTACCCTAGAATTGTCATTGTTTTAAAAGATAGATAATCCCTTTATTACTTATTCCCCAGTTTTGCATAACCAACACAGTTAAATTAATACACTTTTTACCTCTGTGATTTCCTTGTATCTAAGAACTTTCTTCCATCCCCCTGATCACATGACTGTGACTGTTTATTATCTATTGGCTTAAATTTAGCATTGTTTTGTGCTAAATCTTAAATAACCCCCTGTGCCTGAACACAGTGTTTATATGGCCCACGTGTACTTTCTGTCTCTCTTGTGTTGAAAAGAGATTTACAAAGCATGTGATAAGAGGCAGCCCTCAAAGGCTTAGAAATTAGCATATGAGCCTACCTATGTTTAGTTTAAACAAAGAATACCAAGAGAAAAAAACAAATTTGATGATAAAAGTAAATTGGAAAGTTGATTAAAATCACAAGTCCTATCTGAATAATGAAAGTTTAATTTATACTAGACTGTCCCTTTAAATGGGCAGATAGAGAATGAGCTTTAACCATGTCATTGTCTGTTTCCGCAAATGTCTAGTTTTAGCTTCAAACAGATATGTAGCATGTCTTAGCTTAAATGGGCAGATAGAGAATGCGATTTAAACATATAATTTTGTTTTATGAAAATGTTTATTTTAGGGGGATTTTCATGTACACAAATTAATTGTATTTTAATATAATAATTTTCAATATATTGTTAATTGTCATGTTGTTATGTTAATTATTTATAGGTGATTCAGGTTACATGAGCCGGCTTTGGTTCATTACGCCATTGCGTAACCCCATGGACGAGGCCCAGGAGCGCTACAATCGGGCGCACAAGTAGACTAGGGCTGTAGTGGAGAGGATTTTTGGGCTCCTCAAAATGAGACTAAGATGCCTGGACAGGTCTGGAGGAGCCCTCCAATACAGACCTAGCAAGGTGGCGAAGATCGTTATAGCCGGCAGCATCCTGCATAACATTGCACAGCAGGCTGGGATGCTGCAGGCCGTCCAGGTGCCCTCTAGACCTCCTCCAAGATGAGGAGGATGAGCCTGTTCTAGTGGGGCCATTCGGGGACGAGTGGCTCAATGTCAGAGCAAACATCATCAACCGCCACTTCAGACGGTAAATACTAGAAGTTAGATAGGAGCATTGCGAATATGTGTGACTTTTAGGGAAATAAGAAGTAGAGAATTGTGCAAACATGTTAGGATTGTTCGTCAAATGATTATAATAAAATGAAATTATTATTATTATTATTTTAGGTAATTCATACATCAGATGATTGCATTGGGTCCTGTAATGAGTTCTCCACCTGGTTTTCGAAGACAACATCAGCTGGTAAGTATAAACAATGTATGGACTGTGGCTGGCGGGAATTTTGCACAATCAGACATCATATGGCATACATTTTAAAAAGTAGTATTTAGTTTGCACATTACTAGATTTTTGGATACTCAGAAAGAGATCCTCTAGCAAGACTATATGCTTCCAAGTCATATTCCAAGGCATACATCAGAGGTTAGGTCTGCACAATGTATGACTCATCTTCACACTTGATTGATAGAACATAACACAAGATACTACACATGCTTAGTAAGCTAGTGATATAAATAAGTTCAGAAATGGGGGGGGGGGATGCAGAACTAAGTCACACAATTCTATTAATTATTTGATTTACACTTTTTCTGCCATTAGGGAGATGACTTAATCTAAAGACTGAAAGTGAAGAATTCAAGACTGAAAGTGAAGAATCCCAGACTGAAATTGAAGACACTTAGATTTATTTTATTTTTTAGATGGTATTTCACAATCCTCTATCTTGAAAATGATGAATAAGACACCTAATGAAGATAAACTGTTATTTTGAAGATAATTGCCTTTCAAAGATCATACATCCAGGTTAGTTTGCACAATGCATGATATTTAATAATCACAGGAGGAAGAATGTTCAAAGAATTAGGAATATATACATGTCCTATATTATAATATGTTTATTTTAGATACATTACCCCTACTTTGTGCTAGAGAGGACTCAGATTCTGACCAATCAGACAAAGCGATACATTTTATAGTTGATATAGAGGTATATTATTGGAAGGGACATGAATATTACATTCAATTATGTTCCTCATACAATCCAATATAAAAATATTTATATTTGTCTAATTTTAAATGCTAATGTTTAATTCTAATATTGATTAGACAATATAATGGTATTAATTTCAAATTATGGATAGATATAAATTTCAAGTATGAACTTGTTTTTCAGATCAAGACAAACAAATACATGTTAGAGCACAAGATGATTTAACAATTATTAGATTTAAGAAATATTTTAAGACATGTGTTCATTAAATAACCTAAATGACTAATGTTTTTAATAATTTTCTTTTTTTCTTTTTCAGAGTTTCATCTGTGATGAATTACATTTTTCTTTTTTTTGTCAATAAATTTATTTTCATACTATATATTTTTCTATTTCATTTTTTTAAATACATATTCTTTGAGACATATCTCTATCACAGTAAGATAAGAAGAAATATATCCATCTAAAATTCTGACATGTAAACAAAATATTAGTCCCATGACTGTCATCTATTTTACAAGCACATGCCTGATATCAAATATACTAATTTTGATTAATGTATTGAATGTAAATTATCAACACAGCTTATTCAGATTATGTTAAAGTCAAGTATCTTACAAAATTTAATTTGGAGTTAAATACATCTATCTATGCTTTTATTGTGTGATTCATAGATGTTAAAATCATAAAATGTTTATGACGATGATATATAGTCTAAATTATACAGAACAACTTTGTTCATTTCACTTTTAAGAAATGAAAGTGTTTAACTTACATTAAAGTGACAGTGTAGTTTAATGTTAGATTTACATTCTAATCTCTGTAATCTTCCTTAGGTATCCAAAAACATTATTACACTAAATATAGGTTATTCGGCTTTAATTATTTTTTAGGTAATATGTTCAAAATTATCTGTAAATAAAAAGTAAGTTAATTTCACATTTATACGAAGCTAGTTATTGTATTTGAATACATTTTTATTTTTTGTTTAGGTTGTGACTCAGCATGGTTAACGCTAGAGCCTCTAGCCGCATAGAGCAGACCATGCTGGGTCACACTCAGTTGCTGGGAAGGATCCATGACACCGGGCATCTCCAGCTGCGTCTTCTTAGCTTTTTTATAGAACGCACAAGGCGTGAAGACGCAGATGGAAATGCACAGGACAATGAGGGTGAAGCTGATGACCCATAAGTGGAGGATCCGGAGATGGCCCAAGGGAGCACTACTAACTCCTCAATCCACATGTTGTTATGTTTGTTATTTGTTGCCATTTGGCCTGTTTTTCTGTTATTTTTGTGCCTGTTGCACTATTTCACCTTGTTAGATGGCTCCAATGGGGCTTTGTTGGCCCTTGTCAACTCCCTCCAAGGACTGTGATGCACTATGGCACCTTGTCAGGTGGCTCCATTGGGGCTGTGTTGGCCCTTGTCAACTCCCTCCAAGGACTGTGATGCACTATGGCACTTTGTCAGATGGCTCCAATGGGGCTGTGTTGGCCTATGTTTGCCCTTGTCAACTCCCTCCAAGGACTGTGATGCACTATTTCACCTTGTCAGGTGGCTCCAATGGGGCTGTGTTTGCCCTTGTCAACTCCCTCCAAGGACTGTGATGCACTATGGCACTTTGTCAGATGGCTCCAATGGGGCTGTGTTGGCCTATGTTTGCCCTTGTCAACTCCCTCCAAGGACTGTGATGCACTATTTCATCTTGTCAGATGGCTCCAATGGGGCTGTGTTGGCCTATGTTTGCCCTTGTCAACTCCCTCCATGGACTGTGATGCACTATGGCACCTTGTCAGATAGCTCCAATGGGGCTGTGGTGGCCTATGTTTGCCCTTGTCAACTCCCTCCAAGGACTGTGATGCACTATGGCACCTTGTCAGATGGCTCCAATGGGGCTGTGTTGGCCTTTGTTTGTCCTTGTCAACTCCCTCCAAGGACTGTGATGCACTATGGCACTTTGTCAGATGGCTCCAATGGGGCTGTGTTGGCCCTTGTCAACTCCCTCCAAGGACTGTGATGCACTATTTCACCTTCTCAGATGGCTCCAATGGGGCTGTGTTGGCCCTTGTCAACTCCCTCCAAGGACTGTGATGCACTATGGCACTTTGTCAGATGACTCCAATGGGGCTGTGTTGGCCTATGTTTGCCCTTGTCAACTCCCTCCAAGGACTGTGATGCACTATGGCACCTTGTCAGATGGCTCCAATGGGGCTGTGTTGGCCTATGTTTACCCTTGTCAACTCCCTCCAAGGACTGTGATGCACTATGGCACCTTGTCAGATGGCTCCAATGGGGCTGTGTTGGCCCTTGTCAACTCCCTCCAAGGACTGTGATGCACTATTTCACCTTCTCAGATGGCTCACATTACTTGTTTGCCCTGGCTCACATTACTTTGTTTGCCCTGTCAACTCCTTCCAAGGACTGTTATGAACTATGGCACCTTGTCAGATGGCTCCAATGGGGCTGATTTATCAATATGATTTTTTGTAACGTTATCTTATTTCTTTCTGTTTTATGACATCATAATAAAATAAATGTCATTAATATATTATTTGTCCTCTTTATTCATGTCATTTACGAAAATCTATATTTTAGGTGGTTAATCCTTAAAGGGACATGAAACACAATAATCTATTTTCTCGTTTACGTATAACATACGATTTTGAAATAATTTTCTTTCCATGAATTCTCACATTTGTCTCAGTCTCTTTGTATCATTTGTTTAAGGAGCATCAGGGCACTACTGGTTTCTAAATGAACACATAGGTGAACCAATGACAATCGATCTATATATATGTAGCCACCGATCAGCCTTTCAAGCATTTTTTTTGTTTTTCTGCTCTTGAGATTACCTCTAAAAACATTTAATCCAAAGATTAAAATTAAATGTGAAAATGTAGTTCAAATTGCAATGTCGTACATAATCGTGTAACATAAATTGTGGTTTTCATGTCCATTTAAACCCTGCTGCTTGCTAAATAATGAACCAACAAACATCAACAAGGATTTTGTGGACAATTCGTTCGTAGCCAGTACCCGTAAACAACAGTATAATTAGTAGTCTGATGGTGTAAACATTCCAAACAGGAACCCCACAGTTGCGGATAACACCAAACAAACTTGTAAATACATGTAACATCCAGTTATAAAAGAACAAAGGACTCACCACACTTTTCCGAAGCCCACCATAAAGGTACAAATACCTATATTTGCAGTCCAAATACCTATATTTGCAGTCCAAATTCACAATCTTGCAAGTAGCTTGAAATCTGCATAGCAATTCTCAGTGTGTAGTGGGCTTCACCGTGCCGCCTCTGTAACACACCTGCTTAGTGCAAGGTGTGAGACTGCTCCAAGCTCCGGCGCTGCTAGGGCTCTCCAGAACCCGTAAGATTCCAATAGAATTATCAAAAGCAAACAAACAGTTCACAGTTCCGATGCAAGGAAAGGCAGGGAGAGATATCGGTAATTAAAATAATATATATTTATTTATACTTGCATTTAAAATGTTGACAAGGCACAGCAAACAAAAAGGACTTCGGCTGACGCGTTTCCTGCCTTAACGGCAGTTCATCAGAGCACAAAATTCAGTGTTACCAGCAGGTGTTTAATCAGGTATGGGTCTGAACCTCAACCAATCATAGTAAGCAAATACAGTGCAAAAAGTTAACTCTATAATTACTCCGGTTAAAATAAACACCCAAGTTAACTTTCTTACTTATGCGGTTAACACTGTAATAATATCACAAACAATATTACTTAAAACTAAAAACATATATACCTATAAAATACTATAACTACCTGGAAACAATGTAAAATATCACGAAAAAAATATCTCTTATATTTTATATTTTCGTTACACACTCTAAATAAGATACAGGTAGAGCACACGACAGCAAATGCAACACTGTAGCTATTAAAATATACAAAGTCAAATGCAACTTAGTGTAAATAAGCAAGTGCATCAGCTGTCTAATGTGCTCCAAACCTGTAAATATCGAGTGAAAACACAAGATTATATACTCAAAAGAATTGTTTACTGTGGGAAATTTGTTGAAGAGCAGTATAAGATAGTTTATCACAATAATAAAGAATACACATATTCTCATATGAACCTTACTTAATTCAGCAGTTAGTAATCTCATCCTAAAAGCATCACAATAACTTATAATATCGAATTCAATTAAATTAAGTAAGGATTGACCTGGCAGTAAAACAGATTATATTGCAATGAGTCACATAAAGGCACGAGCCAACCTACTAGATGTTTACCTATCAATATACAATTTGATATCACTAATTTTATTGATACCCATGGGGCTTCCAGTTTTGAGGGTATAGATCCAAAAAACTTCTCGCTTGGCGAGAGCTTTGTATCTATCCCCACCTCTCATGCCTAACTTAACCTGTTCAATACCTTGAAACTTGAACACACTGAACTTATCATTATGTGAAAAGAAGTGTTTCGCAACAGGAGTTTTTGGCTCCTCAGCCTCTAGGGACAAAAGATGCTCACGTATTCTATCTTTGAGACCCCTAGAGGTGAGACCAACATATTGAAAATTGCATTGTGTGCACGTAATGAGGTATATTACAAAATTTGAGCTACAGTTTATTCTCTCACGTATTTTGTTTAGTGCTAGAGGAAAAAGTGTCCCCAACTAATGCATAATCACAACTTTTACATGGTTTAACTCCACATTTATAGAAACCTACCCTACCAGGTAGCCAGCTTTCCACTCTACTATTGCTGTTACTCTTTGAACTGAAATTTTTAGCAACCAAATCACCTATTGTTTCTGATCTACTAGAAATAAAATTACAGTTTTTGCTGACTAATTTCAGATCCTCATCTCTCTCCAGTAGGGGTAACCTTCTCCTGATGATGTTGCAGATATCATTATATTTACTGCTGTATTTAGTTATAAAATTAATGCCACGCTGATTACACATTTTGTTATTCCTATTCTTGTTTTTATTATTATCAGCAAGCAGGCTCTTCCTATCCATATCTGCAATCTTGAAGGACATATCACTAAGATTTTTATGATCATAACCCCTATCGACCAAACGCAACGTAAGGTCATTAGCATGTCTCCAATAATCCTCCAGGCTAGTACAATTACGTCGTAACCTCATGTACTGACCTTTAGGTATACCTCTTTTTAAGTGATTAGGGTGTAAAGAATCAGCTCGCAGGATGGTATTCCCTGATACTTTTTTTCTAAAAACCTCAGTAGTTAAAGCAAGATCAGTATGACCTATGAGTACATCTAGATAAGGTATATTGTCTGAAGAAGCACTGTAGGTAAATCCAAGGTTGCTAGAATTGTCATTTAGATATTTAACAAAATTAGATAACTCATCATCAGTGCCTCCCCACACAATCAGAATGTCATCTATATATCTAGTATATAGTTTAATATGGTTTCTATAGACATTCCCTTCACCAAAGATTTTCCAAATCTCAAAATCTGCAAGAAATAGGTTCGCATACGAGGGGGCAAATTTTGCCCCCATCGCTGTTCCCCTTAACTGTAAGAAAAACTCCCCATTGAAAACAAAATAGTTATGGTTAAGCAAAAATGTTATCGCCTGCAAAATAAATTCCATCAATTTATTGTCATATCCAGAGTATCTTTCTAACATTCTTTTAATAGAACAGATACCTAGCTCATGAGGGATACAAGAGTACAACGATATTGCATCAATCGTTGCAAATTTGTAACCCTCTTTCCATTGAAAATCCTGTATTTGTCTAAGTAGGTGTTTAGTGTCTCTAAGGAAGCCTGGTAGAGACTGCACTATGGGCTGCAGTTGAGCATCAACCCATTCACCCAACCTTTCCCCCAGGGAGCCAATAGCTGAAATAATTGGTCTCCCAGGGGGATTAGTAAGTGACTTGTGTATCTTTGGCAAATATTTAAATATCGGTATTCTCGGATACTCAACATAAATATATTCCATTACTTTATCAGTAAGTATCGCATTTTCCAAGGCTAGATCTAATAAATGTCTCAATTCTCTTTGAAATTTGATTGTTGGATTAAATGTAAGCTTCCTATAGGTTAATGTGTCATCCAATTGTCTGTAAGCCTCACTAATATAATCTGCTTTATCTAAAATTACGATAGAGCCTCCCTTATCTGAGCTAACTATCACCAAATCTGGATTTCTTGTGAGTTTTTCCAAAGCACAGATTTCATTCTTATTTAAATTTCTATGTTTCACATTACCATTAACCTTACTGTTCTCTGTTCTTTCTGACAACTCAATTAGGTCTTGTTCCAAAATCGAATGAAATAATTCTATGACATTGTTTCTAGCATGGACTGGATAAAAATTGCTAGGTACAGTTTTCCTCACAGACTGTTGTTTATCACATGCATCTGTTAGATTACTTCCATCCTGCAATGCACAAAGGGACACAATATCACATAGTTCCTCAAAATTACATGTGTCACTCAGAACTTGTGTGTTCGAAGGTGCAGTAGCAGGATGGATAGTTTCCACAGAGCCTCTGAAATGTTTATTCAGAGTAATTTTGCGAATAAATTTATTTATATCTAATATCGTGTCAAACAAATTAAAATCCCTAGTGGGAGAAAAACCAAGTCCCTTAGATAGTACAGCAATTTCACTAGAGTCCAGTGCAGTAGTTGATAGGTTGATTACTTGTTGTCTTTGTGACCCTTCCTCTTCCACTGGGCCCTGCGGCTCGGATACCTCGGTACAGCTGCTACAGTCTCTATGTTTTCTCCTGGGACTCTTGTCTTTTCTTTGTTTTTTCCTTTTTCCCTTGTATTGTCCATCAGGGTTACCCCGTTTTTTGGTCTAGCACCCCCCTCAATCTCAGCCGATGTAGACATCCTGATAGGTGTGGAGGTTGTGGGTAATACCGGGGATGTAGCCCCTACGGTGGCAGCCGATGTAGAACTAATTTCACTGGGACCGGTGGTATTTTCAAAGCTGGAAAAAGTGACCCTTTTCTGATTCTTGCTTCTATTACCATCATTATTAATGTCACCTTTATTGCTCGACTTCTGTTTCCTCCTTTGTATCCGTCTCTCATTGACCCAGCTATAAACAACTCCTAGATCGTAATCTTTAGTGTCTCTTTCATATTTTTTGAATTTGTTGTCAGACAATTCAATACTCAATTTATCCAATACTTCATCTAGTTGACTCTGATAATGAATCAGCTTTTCATCATCTTTAAATGACTCCAATTGTTTGTCCAATAAATCTATTTCCAACAGGGTGCAATCCCTCTGATCTTTTTTAAATTTTACTAACTTCTCCATCAAAATTAAAGAGCAATCTGTCAGGGACTGATTCCAAGAGAGCATAAATTCAGGAAAGTCCTTATGAAAAGCTGGGAACTTCTTTAGTCTCAAACCCCTTGGTATTTTCTTTTCATCCAGATAATGCTCCAAAAACTCTATGTCCCACCATAATTTCAACTCTTTGATGTGTATTTTTTCTTTGTTGACAAACAGTGTTTGGGATAGCGCTATGCAGCTGCGAGTCTTATACAGGGAAAATAAATAAATAAATATTAGTTTGGATCTATTTATATCTGCATATGAGGGTGTCCCTGTTTTGGTTATTCAACTTTGCGATTAGTATTTTGGTATGTGAAGTTCCCCAGTTTGTTTGGATCATATAAGTTGGAAAATAAAGTATTTACTATATTTTTTTAAAAAACAGTCTGATTTGGATCGTATAACCTGGATGATAAAGTTTTTACTATATTTTTAGAAATAGTCTTGTGTCCTATGTTTTTCATATATATGTATCTTATAGATATTTTTATAAAAAATGATGCATAATTATAAAAATAAAAATAAAAGATGATGCATAAGAAGAAAGGGGAGCAGGTGCTTTAAGATATATGTATTTTATTCCTATACAGATAGGGTACTTATCATAAAATAGTAAACCATAAAATCTAACACATAGATGCCGGCATCTAGATTTAAAAAACAGTTTCAGTTTGAAATTTGTACTTGTTTAATTCTAGTTTGGGACTATACCCGTGGTTTTATGAAAGCAGCTCTGATTGGCAACACCTGATAAACAACAATAGGTTTCTATTACTTGACACACATGTATCGTGTATTTTGTTGGTTACAATTACAATTTTTCAGTGCAGATCTAGTTTTACAATATATAAGCTAGGTTAATGTGAATACCACGTATTTTTGCTTAGACAGCGATATTCCAGGTCTATGGTGGTTATTTACAGCAGTAAATGGTAGAAAGTGGATTTATCTGTCATATATACGTATATACGTGTATAAGCAGATAGTCTCTTGTTATAAAAACCTTTTTACATTGTCCATATTCTGGATCTCCTCCGTTAAAGTTGTGACCGGCCGGTCCTTTGGTGAAGTAGTTCCGTATGTTTTCCTCTGTTTAGGTTAAAAATCCGGGTTCTTCCGGTGTTTCCTGATCCAATTGTGGATTTTCTCCTTGTGTCTGTGTAGCCCTTGAGCCAGGTGATTGAGGCTGGAACGGTTACTGGATCCTTGGATAGGAATTGCACATATGGAGTCTGTCCCTAGAAAGTGGGATATGGCTCGATGTACCTATCCTAGCCAGCCCGAACGCCAGAGACACCTCTCACCTGCTGGGCTCTGTATTTGGATCTCCTGTGACTGTCAGATCCAAATACAGAGCCCAGCAGGTGAGAGGTGTCTCTGGCGTTCGGGCTGGCTAGGATAGGTACATCGAGCCATATCCCACTTTCTAGGGACAGACTCCATATGTGCAATTCCTATCCAAGGATCCAGTAACCGTTCCAGCCTCAATCACCTGGCTCAAGGGCTACACAGACACAAGGAGAAAATCCACAATTGGATCAGGAAACACCGGAAGAACCCGGATTTTTAACCTAAACAGAGGAAAACATACGGAACTACTTCACCAAAGGACCGGCCGGTCACAACTTTAACGGAGGAGATCCAGAATATGGACAATGTAAAAAGGTTTTTATAACAAGAGACAATCTGCTTATACACGTATATACGTATATATGACAGATAAATCCACTTTCTACCATTTACTGCTGTAAATAACCACCATAGACCTGGAATATCGCTGTCTAAGCAAAAATACGTGGTATTCACATTAACCTAGCTTATATATTGTAAAACTAGATCTGCACTGAAAAATTGTAATTGTAACCAACAAAATACACGATACATGTGTGTCAAGTAATAGAAACCTATTGTTGTTTATCAGGTGTTGCCAATCAGAGCTGCTTTCATAAAACCACGGGTATAGTCCCAAACTAGAATTAAACAAGTACAAATTTCAAACTGAAACTGTTTTTTAAATCTAGATGCCGGCATCTATGTGTTAGATTTTATGGTTTACTATTTTATGATAAGTACCCTATCTGTATAGGAATAAAATACATATATCTTAAAGCACCTGCTCCCCTTTCTTCTTATGCATCATCTTTTATTTTTATTTTTATAATTATGCATCATTTTTTATAAAAATATCTATAAGATACATATATATGAAAAACATAGGACACAAGACTATTTCTAAAAATATAGTAAAAACTTTATCATCCAGGTTATACGATCCAAATCAGACTGTTTTTTAAAAAAATATAGTAAATACTTTATTTTCCAACTTATATGATCCAAACAAACTGGGGAACTTCACATACCAAAATACTAATCGCAAAGTTGAATAACCAAAACAGGGACACCCTCATATGCAGATATAAATAGATCCAAACTAATATTTATTTATTTATTTTCCCTGTATAAGACTCGCAGCTGCATAGCGCTATCCCAATCACTCTTTCCCCTTTTCTAAACTCGGTGATAGTGTTTTTGAGGTTACATCACCATTTGGGATTAGCTAAGAGTCTGAGTGTAGAATCTTTGTATTAACTCTAACCCTCTATATTGACAAACAGTGTTCCCAGATCTAATTTAGTTTCAACATTTGCTGTGCCTTTAAATAGTTTCTCCGATCTCTCCCTCCTCAATGTATCATTGATAGCAGCCATTTTAAATGTATTATTAACACTTCAGATGTTTACTTAGAATATATACTGTGACAAATGTCCACTGGAGATAGAAAATAATGAACCAACAAACATCAACAAGGATTTTGTGGAAAATTCGTTCGTAGCCAGTACCCGTAAACAACAGTATAATTAGTAGTCTGATGGTGTAAACATTCCAAACAGGAACCCCACAGTTGCGGATAACACCAAACAAACTTGTAAATACGTGTAACATCCAGTTATAAAAGAACAAAGGACTCACCAAACTTTTCCGAAGCCCACCATAAAGGTACAAATACCTATATTTGCAGTCCAAATTCACAATCTTGCAAGTAGCTTGAAATCTGCATAGCAATTCTCAGTGTGTAGTGGGCTTCACCGTGCCGCCTCTGTAACACACCTGTTTAGTGCAAGGTGTGAGACTGCTCCAAGCTCCGGCGCTGCTAGGGCTCTCCAGAACCCGTAAGATTCCAATAGAATTATCAAAAGCAAACAAACAGTTCACAGTTCCGATGCAAGGAAAGGCAGGGAGAGATATCGGTAATTAAAATAATATATATTTAATAATATATATTTAATTGAATTCGATATTATAAGTTATTGTGATGCTTTTAGGATGAGATTACTAACTACTGAATTAAGTAAGGTTCATATGAGAATATGTGTATTCTTTATTATTGTGATAAACTATCTTATACTGCTCTTCAACAAATGTCCCACAGTAAACAATTCTTTTGAGTATATAATCTTGTGTTTTCACTCGATATTTACAGGTTTGGAGCACATTAGACAGCTGATGCACTTGCTTATTTACACTAAGTTGCATTTGACTTTGTATATTTTAATAGCTACAGTGTTGCATTTGCTGTCGTGTGCTCTACCTGTATCTTATTTAGAGTGTGTAACGAAAATATAAAATATAAGAGATATTTTTTTCGTGATATTTTACATTGTTTCCAGGTAGTTATAGTATTTTATAGGTATATATGTTTTTAGTTTTAAGTAATATTGTTTGTGATATTATTACAGTGTTAACCGCATAAGTAAGAAAGTTAACTTGGGTGTTTATTTTAACCGGAGTAATTATAGGGTTAACTTTTTGCACTGTATTTGCTTACTATGATTGGTTGAGGTTCAGACCCATACCTGATTAAACACCTGCTGGTAACACTGAATTTTGTGCTCTGATGAACTGCCGTTAAGGCAGGAAACGCGTCAGCCGAAGTCCTTTTTGTTTGCTGTGCCTTGTCAACATTTTTAATGCAAGTATAAATAAATATATATTATTTTAATTACCGATATCTCTCCCTGCCTTTCCTTGCATCGGAACTGTGAACTGTTTGTTTGCTTTTGATAATTCTATTGGAATCTTACGGGTTCTGGAGAGCCCTAGCAGCGCCGGAGCTTGGAGCAGTCTCACACCTTGCACTAAACAGGTGTGTTACAGAGGCGGCACGGTGAAGCCCACTACACACTGAGAATTGCTAGGCAGATTTCAAGCTACTTGCAAGATTGTGAATTTGGACTGAAAATATAGGTATTTGTACCTTTATGGTGGGCTTCGGAAAAGTGTGGTGAGTCCTTTGTTCTTTTATAACTGGATGTTACACGTATTTACAAGTTTGTTTGGTGTTATCCGCAACTGTGGGGTTCCTGTTTGGAATGTTTACACCATCAGACTACTAATTATACTGTTGTTTACGGGTACTGGCTACGAACGAATTTTCCACAAAATCCTTGTTGATGTTTGTTGGTTCATTATTTTCTATCTCCAGTGGAAATTTGTCACTGTATATATTCTAAGTAAACATCTGAAGTGTTAATAATACATTTAAAATGGCTGCTATCAATGATACATTGAGGAGGGAGAGATCGGAGAAACTATTTAAAGGCACAGCAAATGTTGAAACTAAATTAGATCTGGGAACACTGTTTGTCAACAAAGAAAAAATACACATCAAAGAGTTGAAATTATGGTGGGACATAGAGTTTTTGGAGCATTATCTGGATGAAAATAAAATACCAAGGGGTTTGAGACTAAAGAAGTTCCCAGCTTTTCATAAGGACTTTCCTGAATTTATGCTCTCTTGGAATCAGTCCCTGACAGATTGCTCTTTAATTTTGATGGAGAAGCTAGTAAAATTTAAAAAAGATCAGAGGGATTGCACCCTGTTGGAAATAGATTTATTGGACAAACAATTGGAGTCATTTAAAGCTGATGAAAAGCTGATTCATTATCAGAGTCAACTAGATGAAGTATTGGATAAATTGAGTATTGAATTGTCTGAAAACAAATTCAAAAAATATGAAAGAGACACTAAAGATTACGATCTAGGAGTTGTTTATAGCTGGGTCAATGAGAGACGGATACAAAGGAGGAAACAGAAGTCGAGCAATAAAGGTGACATTAATAATGATGGTAATAGAAGCAAGAATCAGAAAAGGGTCACTTTTTCCAGCTTTGAAAATACCACCGGTCCCAGTGAAATTAGTTCTACATCGGCTGCCACCGTAGGGGCTACATCCCCGGTATTACCCACAACCTCCACACCTATCAGGATGTCTACATCGGCTGAGATTGAGGGGGGTGCTAGACCAAAAAACGGGATAACCCTGATGGACAATACAAGGGAAAAAGGAAAAAACAAAGAAAAGACAAAAGTCCCAGGAGAAAACATAGAGACTGTAGCAGCTGTACCGAGGTATCCGAGCCGCAGGGCCCAGTGGAAGAGGAAGGGTCACAAAGACAACAAGTAATCAACCTATCAACTACTGCACTGGACTCTAGTGAAATTGCTGTACTATCTAAGGGACTTGGTTTTTCTCCCACTAGGGATTTCAATTTGTTTGACACGATATTAGATATAAATAAATTTATTCGCAAAATTACTCTGAATAAACATTTCAGAGGCTCTGTGGAAACTATCCATCCTGCTACTGCACCTTCGAACACACAAGTTCTGAGTGACACATGTAATTTTGAGGAACTATGTGATATTGTGTCCCTTTGTGCATTGCAGGATGGAAGTAATCTAACAGATGCATGTGATAAACAACAGTCTGTGAGGAAAACTGTACCTAGCAATTTTTATCCAGTCCATGCTAGAAACGATGTCATAGAATTATTTCATTCGATTTTGGAACAAGACCTAATTGAGTTGTCAGAAAGAACAGAGAACAGTAAGGTTAATGGTAATGTGAAACATAGAAATTTAAATAAGAATGAAATCTGTGCTTTGGAAAAACTCACAAGAAATCCAGATTTGGTGATAGTTAGCTCAGATAAGGGAGGCTCTATCGTAATTTTAGATAAAGCAGATTATATTAGTGAGGCTTACAGACAATTGGATGACACATTAACCTATAGGAAGCTTACATTTAATCCAACAATCAAATTTCAAAGAGAATTGAGACATTTATTAGATCTAGCCTTGGAAAATGCAATACTTACTGATAAAGTAATGGAATATATTTATGTTGAGTATCCTAGAATACCGATATTTAAATATTTGCCAAAGATACACAAGTCACTTACTAATCCCCCAGGGAGACCAATTATTTCAGCTATTGGCTCCCTGGGGGAAAGGTTGGGTGAATGGGTTGATGCTCAACTGCAGCCCATAGTGCAGTCTCTACCAGGCTTCCTTAGAGACACTAAACAACTACTTAGACAAATACAGGATTTTCAATTTGAAAGAGGGTTACAAATTTGCAACGATTGATGCAATATCGTTGTACTCTTGTATCCCTCATGAGCTAGGTATCTGTTCTATTAAAAGAATGTTAGAAAGATACTCTGGATATGACAATAAATTGATGGAATTTATTTTGCAGGCGATAACATTTTTGCTTAACCATAACTATTTTGTTTTCAATGGGGAGTTTTTCTTACAGTTAAGGGGAACAGCGATGGGGGCAAAATTTGCCCCCTCGTATGCGAACCTATTTCTTGCAGATTTTGAGATTTGGAAAATCTTTGGTGAAGGGAATGTCTATAGAAACCATATTAAACTATATACTAGATATATAGATGACATTCTGATTGTGTGGGGAGGCACTGATGATGAGTTATCTAATTTTGTTAAATATCTAAATGACAATTCTAGCAACCTTGGATTTACCTACAGTGCTTCTTCAGACAATATACCTTATCTAGATGTACTCATAGGTCATACTGATCTTGCTTTAACTACTGAGGTTTTTAGAAAAAAAGTATCAGGGAATACCATCCTGCGAGCTGATTCTTTACACCCTAATCACTTAAAAAGAGGTATACCTAAAGGTCAGTACATGAGGTTACGACGTAATTGTACTAGCCTGGAGGATTATTGGAGACATGCTAATGACCTTACGTTGCGTTTGGTCGATAGGGGTTATGATCATAAAAATCTTAGTGATATGTCCTTCAAGATTGCAGATATGGATAGGAAGAGCCTGCTTGCTGATAATAATAAAAACAAGAATAGGAATAACAAAATGTGTAATCAGCGTGGCATTAATTTTATAACTAAATACAGCAGACAATATAATGATATCTGCAACATCATCAGGAGAAGGTTACCCCTACTGGAGAGAGATGAGGATCTGAAATTTGTCAGCAAAAACTGTAATTTTATTTCTAGTAGATCAGAAACAATAGGTGACTTGGTTGCTAAAAATTTCAGTTCAAAGAGTAACAGCAATAGTAGAGTGGAAAGCTGGCTACCTGGTAGGGTAGGTTTCTATAAATGTGGAGTTAAACCATGTAAAAGTTGTGATTATGCATTAGTTGGGGACACTTTTTCCTCTAGCACTAAACAAAATACGTGAGAGAATAAACTGTAGCTCAAATTTTGTAATATACCTCATTACGTGCACACAATGCAATTTTCAATATGTTGGTCTCACCTCTAGGGGTCTCAAAGATAGAATACGTGAGCATCTTTTGTCCCTAGAGGCTGAGGAGCCAAAAACTCCTGTTGCGAAACACTTCTTTTCACATAATGATAAGTTCAGTGTGTTCAAGTTTCAAGGTATTGAACAGGTTAAGTTAGGCATGAGAGGTGGGGATAGATACAAAGCTCTCGCCAAGCGAGAAGTTTTTTGGATCTATACCCTCAAAACTGGAAGCCCCATGGGTATCAATAAAATTAGTGATATCAAATTGTATATTGATAGGTAAACATCTAGTAGGTTGGCTCGTGCCCTTATGTGACTCATTGCAATATAATCTGTTTTACTGCCAGGTCAATCCTTACTTAATTTAATTGAATTCGATATTATAAGTTATTGTGATGCTTTTAGGATGAGATTACTAACTGCTGAATTAAGTAAGGTTCATATGAGAATATGTGTATTCTTTATTATTGTGATAAACTATCTTATACTGCTCTTCAACAAATTTCCCACAGTAAACAATTCTTTTGAGTATATAATCTTGTGTTTTCACTCGATATTTACAGGTTTGGAGCACATTAGACAGCTGATGCACTTGCTTATTTACACTAAGTTGCATTTGACTTTGTATATTTTAATAGCTACAGTGTTGCATTTGCTGTCGTGTTGTCAGATATCTAGTTAGTAACTAGAGATTATGGATCTCAACTGCAGAAAGGAGAGAGTATAGGAATTGAGTAAAGGTTATTTACCCCTGTTTAACTGGTTACAGGAGAGAGTTGGTAAAGCAAGTTAGCACAGAGTCAATTGAATCAGAGCGTCTGTTTGAGATGCAGTACTTTCCTCAGTACAATTTGCAAGTTTAGAGAACAAGTGGATGAACAACTCTAAATGGAGAGTGTTTAAAGAGCCTTCTAGTATTATGTACTCCTTGGGTGGCAATAGAGAGAGAGCGTGTGAGGGAGACGAGCCAGCGCTGCAGAAAGCTGACAGCCTCAGAGGGGTGTGTGACGATTATCCAATGGCGTGCGAGAACACGCTGACAGGCACACGCTGTATGAGAAGCTTAACAGCGCGGCTTCAGTGAGGAAGGTTAGTCGGTGAATACGTATAAGAATTGCCGGGTTGCTGGAAAGCAAGTTTGTTCAGAGTTGTAGCGGTAGTTGAGAGGAGTAACTCACTGTGTTTGATAGAGGAGGTTGTCAGTGGAACGGTTTGGTTATACCGGCAATGAGAGGCAGTAATCCTGGATATCTGTGCAAACAAACTGTAATATAAGTCCATAAGACGATGAATGTATAGGAATAGTAGGTTGATAATACCCAAAAGTATTATAGTTGTAATCCAATGATTAGGTAGAGAATAATCACTTAGCCAGGAGGTTTAGAACATGCTGCTTCACACAACATAGCATGCTGCAAACTAACATTAATTGGCACCTGGAAGGGGGAGGTGTAGGTTTAAGTAAGGCCTGCTTAAAGGTGTACAGACATGCACATAAGAACATGACACGTGTGCTCTACCTGTATCTTATTTAGAGTGTGTAACGAAAATATAAAATATAAGAGATATTTTTTTCGTGATATTTTACATTGTTTCCAGGTAGTTATAGTATTTTATAGGTATATATGTTTTTAGTTTTAAGTAATATTGTTTGTGATATTATTACAGTGTTAACCGCATAAGTAAGAAAGTTAACTTGGGTGTTTATTTTAACCGGAGTAATTATAGGGTTAACTTTTTGCACTGTATTTGCTTACTATGATTGGTTGAGGTTCAGACCCATACCTGATTAAACACCTGCTGGTAACACTGAATTTTGTGCTCTGATGAACTACCGTTAAGGCAGGAAACGCGTCAGCCGAAGTCCTTTTTGTTTGCTGTGCCTTGTCAACATTTTTAATGCAAGTATAAATAAATATATATTATTTTAATTACCGATATCTCTCCCTGCCTTTCCTTGCATCGGAACTGTGAACTGTTTGTTTGCTTGCTAAATAGTTAATAATCCTCTGCTTCTAATGAAATATATCCTTAGTACCAACAATGGATTCTATTTCATATATCACAGTATTACGTTATCTATCGTGACATTCATAGATAACAATATAGCACATACTAGTTTTTAAAATATAAATACGTTTCTTATTGACATGCAAAGCTGTAAAATGAGTCCTTGTATTGGCTGACGTTTTTATGCATTCTCGGATGTGCCTTTGATTGGATGACGTTTTTACGTGATCTTGGATGCGCCTTTGATTGGATGCCATTTTTATGCGATCTCGGAGGAGCCATGTTGCTTAAGACGTCACATGCCAAGCTGTAAAATGAGTTATTGGATTGGATGCTGTTTTTATGCGATCTCGGATGCGCCTTTGATTGGATACCGTTTTTACGTGATCTCAGATGCTCCTTTGATTGGATGCTGTTTTTACGCGATCTCGGATGTGCCTTTGATTGGATGCACAGGATCACACAAATGTGGCAACTGTAGCACGTGCAAATATATGGTCAAATATGATCATATAATAGACCGATTCAGGAACAAACATGTCATTAAAGATTACATCAGTTGTCAAACGGAGGGAGTAATATATTTACTCATATGTAAGAGTGAAAAATTTTACATAGGGATGACGACACGGAAATTAAGAGTGAGAATAATGGAACATCTACGTAACATCAGAAACGCTGAGAAAGATAAAAAAGATGATAAAACTCTAACAAGTGTCGCGCAACATTTCCTTCAGTATCATAAAGCCAATGCGGAAGAACTACGATGCAAAGGTGTAGAAAGAATTAGATTGGGCATCAGAGGAAGAAATCTTGAAACAATATTATTAAAAAGAGAAAGTAGATGGATCTACCTTCTCAACAGCGTTCAACCATTCGGCATGAATGAAAATAATAATTTCTATTTACATCTTCAAAGCTAGAACAGATGGAATAATCTAAGAAAGATCCTCTATAAAACACATTGGAACTGACATAAAAGTCTGATCAGATATAATATAACAAAAATTTGATCAAACAAGAATATAAGTGACATAGTCTGACAAATAATAAAACCTCAAACTCTTAGTTAATTAATAGGAATATAATCAACATGTAAAGACAAAAAAACACTTAATTTAAACATCAATCACTTTTAAACACATTCAGAATTCATTGATCAGGTGAACTCTTCTAACCTCGTTTTACAGGGAAACCCCCCCCTTTTTTATTTCTTGAATTCCACAATCCTAGCTCTACTTAAATTTCTAGTAGGGTATTTAACTTACATACGAGTCATTATAGTATTTGATTAGAAGCAAGTCACAGAGTATTTTGGCACAAGTCACATGCCCTATAATTTCACCCACCAATATGGATCCCCCCTCAAATGGAGGCACTGTAATCAACAGACACAAATTACACTCACTTGCATGAATGAATATATTGCATCACACAAAATATAATACGTATATACCCCATTTAACTTAATTCACAGACCCCTTTTTAATATTTAATTTACCTCACAGACCCCCTTTCTTCTTCCTTTTTACACCGAAGATTTTAGTATTTCTATTAATTAGAGCACATTGTAACTCACCATTTTTTTGATACACAGTGTGACACCCAACACTTTTCCAAAAATTGTCATCATAACGAATATATTACTCAATATGTCATGAGTGTGTTACTCACCTTGCCATAATATATATAAACACAAAAATAAACTTAAACCCATAAATAATCTGGGTTCGTAATAATTATAGATAATTCCAATCTGAACATAAACTTCACACATCAATAAAGGTAAACAAAAGCCTGGGACTTAAAAATATTAAAAAGAACCAGCCTATCACTGTAAATTATATTTCAAACCGTTGCTAATTAGAGTATGTCTCTTTACAAATAGAATCTTAACACCTCTAAAATAAGTAGACTTAAACTAAATTAAATGATTCAAAATTTAAAGAACCAAAAGGAGAAAAATACAAAGAGAAAACATACATAACATTGGTATGATATTGTTTATTAAGATATTACTCTGTGTATTATTTCACCAAAGTAAAAACAAACAACGAGTGAGAAGACTAAGTCTAAGAAGACCAGTCCTGCTGTTCATTCATGATGTTATTGTACCTTTTAATGTTCGGCTTATCATAAGGCAATAACTTGAGGCTTGTTTATCTAAACAAAATGTATACACATAAATCAAGATAAAACAGAACAAATAACTATGAACATGTAGGATGGAATTTTTACATTGGATATGTTACATAATATCGCAAGATCATAATTCACACTTTTCCTTCTCTACACCTTAAACTAGATGCAGTCAATATTCAACTTATGCTCGTGATCGCTGAGCTCTAATGGCTATTGCTAGCATAGGAAACTAGTGATTGGCTGAACTGCCTTGATTGACAGTTAGACCGTCCAATTAAAATTGGAGTCATTATTGGGACCGGGTCCTCAACCCGTTTATATTCTGAAACTTCCGGCGGCTCCCCGCCTTTGAAAAAGCCCTATACGGGCAAAACCGGACAGGGGGTTATAGAGCGTATGGGAGCTCTATTCATTTTTTAATTTACATAGAATTGTTGGCCTGTATAGGCGGGATTTGACTCACAAATATCTAGCTTAAATGAATGACTAATAGTCGCATTTGGCTCCTTTATTTAGCTATTGTTAACTAAGACCAAACAGAAAGTGATTAGTTATACATGATCTACTAAAGGGTTTATCCGCAATAGGCTACCCGAAAGGAGTTAATTAATGGTACCGTACTAGGGGGTAAAATTCATGCTAAGTTGTACTCACAACCAGTGGAATTACTTAATCAAGCTGCTAATTCTCTAGCGTTTGTTGTTGTGTTGTAAAACCAAACCTCTCTTGTTACAATTATAAGAGGGAATTTATTAAAACAGCATAACTGTAGTTAATGGTGTAATAACATCGTAACATCGCTGTAGCTATAAATATAGACCGGATACACACCGGTATAGATGCTTGGCTAAAAGAATCATTACACTAATGCTACCTATATATGCATGCTAAGACTAAAATTCACTTGACCTACTATAGTGAATCTACCTGTTTGCATTCTATAATTAAAGGGACAGTCTAGGCCAAAATAAACTTTCATGATTCAGATAGAGCATGTAATTTTAAACAATTTTTCAATTTACTTTTATCACCAATTTTGCTTTGTTCTCTTGGTATTCTTAGTTGAAAGCTTAACCTCTGAGGTTTATATGCTAATTTCTTAGACCTTGAAGCCCACCTATTTCAGATTGCATTTTAACAGTTTTTCACCACTAGAGGGTGTTAGTTCACGTACTTCATATATATAACACTGTGCTCGTGCACAAGAAGTTATCTGAGAGCAGGCACTGATTGGCTAAACTGCAAGTCTGTCAAAAGAACTGAAAAAAGGGGCAGTTTGCAGAGGCTTAAATACAAGATAATCACAGAGGTTAAAAGTATATTAATATAACTGTGTTGGTTATGCAAAACTGGGAAATGGGTAATAAAGGGATTATCTATCTTTTAAAACAATAAAAAGTTTGGTGTAGACTGTCCCTTTAACCTCATATAATAGGTATCTCTTATAGGAGTATTGTGCATGAATAACAATGCAGCAACTTTAGTGTAACATTAATTACGCCAAAGAACAAGCCACTATAAGAGGGAACAAAGTATATTAACATAACTGCAGTAAGTGGTGTAAGAAGATCGCAACATCGCTATAGCTACACAATAGACCGGACATATACCGATATAGATACTTGGCTACAAAAAAAATTATTATTCTAATATTACTTATATGTGCGGGCTCAGATCAAACCTATTTTGATTAACTACAGTAAATTCACCTGCTTGTTACATTTCAAAACATAATCGCTCTTGTTACCTTTATAAGAGGAAATAAATTACATTAATATATGTGTAACAAGTGGTGAAAGAAGATCGTATTATCTTTGTAGCTACAAATATAGACCGGATATATACCGGTAGAGTTGTTTAGCTAAAGGAATCTATTACACTAAAGTTATTTATATGTGCAAGCTCAGTTTATATGTATTTGACTCAATAGAGTGAGCACTATAATTAACCCCATATAATAGGTATCTCCTATAGGAGTGTTGTGCATATATAATAATGCAGTAACTTTATTGCTACATTAATTACATCAAATAACAAGCTACTATATCTATTCTAGTTACTGGATATGTGGTATCCTAGATACAGATGATCTATCTAATGTAGACATAATTTGTCATCATGATATACTGAGAACATTTATGTGCTAAAACACACTACCTAGACTATATTACAAAGCGAAGTCTGAACAATATTCTGATATCAAATAAATTTAAAGTGGACACTACCTGACCTAAGCAGACTTATACCAATTGCTTGAATCCAAATGTTAAAATCAGTATAAACAGATTCACCAATTGCCACGTGTAATCTGAATATTCTGAAAACCACAATATCTAATACCAAAGTATAACACAAATGTGATGTTATACACATAAATAAAGTGATATTACACATTCAAACATTTCTTGTTTTGTGTTTACTGAGTGCTATTAGCATTAAACCCAACTCAAATAATATTAAAGGATAGGGATTAAGCCTATCAACACTAAGACACTAATACAATTTCGTGTCTGATATTGGAATACTAATCCTTTATATCATTTATTAATTTCTTTAATAATGGTCTTACGTATAGCTTCCCGCCTACACAATTTCCTTCTAAGTACTTTAGATATATCAAAGGCTTACTGAGGATTAAGGAATAGGCCTCCAATTCTTAGGTTGTTTTTAACATGAGTGTTTGCTTTTAACATACATAATAAAAGTTATATTTTAACATTCCCAATCTCTCCACTATGAGTCCAGGCTCAGAGTGCTATACGTGCAGTCTTTAGTGAGGTCTCTCCCTCTCTATTTTGTTTAGTGTACTGTACAACTGCACAGCACCACCTTTTCTGCTATTATAAGTACGGAGACATTAAAACGTTTTTTTGTCGCTTATTGCAATTATAGAAAAGGCTGCCGGTGTGGTGCCACTGTATCTGTGTCAAGGTGTTAAATCCGTCTGATTGGCTTATGTGGTTTGATTTTGCACGTAACCCACGTTTGTGAATGAGAAGTCAAGTTTAAAACCATGGCGAGTATGGATTGTGTCAATCATGTACATTGTTGAACCATAGCTGATAAAGAACACAAAAATCTGTTTTGATGGCTGTCTCGTTGAAGAAACGAATAAAAGCAATATGTTTTCCTGCATAATATATTTTGAGGCAAGTGCAAATCCATGAATATACTCCATCTTGTTTAATATGTTTGTCAATGATATTTTCATGTTTATAAATAATTACTGTGTTGTGTTGAATTTTCTACATATCTAATTCCTAAAGATGCGCTTTTGTATTTGAATCAAGTAATCAATATGCATTGACCTTTATCATATGCTAAATATATGAGCTGCACTTATTCTAGATGTTATGTTGTGTTATTTTTTTAAAGGGACATTATACACTCATTTATTCTTAGCATATATGTTTTGTAGATGATCTATTTATATAGTCCTTATTTCTTTTAAATGTATAGTTTTGCTTATGTTTAAATACCATTGCTGTGATTTTCTGACTCCTAATCAAACCTCAAAGTTTGATGTGAGTACCATCAGCTACCTTCTCCAGCTTGCTCCTGTTTGTGTAAAGGGTCTTTTCATATGCAAAAGAAGGGGGATTGTTTTATTTCCCACTTGCAATGGGCAGAACCCACTCCCGCCCCTCCACAGATAGAACCCACTCCCGCCCCTCCACAGACAGAACCCACTCCTGGACCTTCCTACTCCTTTTCCTCCCAAAAAAAGAGCACTTGCCCCCCCCCTCGCCGCTCTCCCCATTTTTCAATCTGTCCAGCTCCCCCACCTGCACAGCCACCAACTCACCAGTCCCCTGACTCCCCAGCTGTGCAGGCTCCCCCTGAGCGGCAGAACACTAACCCACCTCCCCCCATTCCTCCCCCATCCCTCCCCCTCAAGACTTCTATCACAGTCCCCACCTTCATTGTCCTGGGTGTCGGATTCTCCTTCCCAGCCACTGGTGTAAGTATCATTACAAACCCACATTAGAACATACTTTCTTAAAGGGCCATTATACTGATCTAATAATACATAAATTGAATTTGTTAAATCAACATCCACATTTTCAAATATCTAAATGATATTAACTAGATGTTGGCTATCTATTATGTATATATGCCAATATTTTTAAGTTGGTATCACTGCCATTTTCACATTGTGTCATAAACCAAAGAAATATATTTTTCAATATTGATAGGGTTTTGATTTGACTTAATATTTTAGTGGTTTATCTCTGAAGAACATATTTAATGTGTCAATCGTATATCTAGGATTTTTAATTATATTGATTTTTTGTGTAATTATTACAATGTCTCTTTGCTCTCTTTTTATTATGTTCTGTAATTATTGCTAATTTGTATTTTTATTTTTGTTTAGGTTGCGACTCAGCATGGTTAATGCTAGAGGCTCTAGCCCGCATAGAGCAGACCATGCTGGGTCACACTCAGTTGCTGGGAAGGATCCATGACACCGGGCATCTCCAGCTGCATCTTCTTAGCTTTTTTATAGAATGCACAAGGCGTGAAGACGCAGATGGAAATGCACAGGACAATGAGGGTGAAGCTGATGACCCATAAGTGGAGGATCCAGAGATGGCCCAAGGGAGCACTACTAACTCCTCCATCCACAAATAGTTAATAATCCTCTGCTTCTAATTAAATATATCCTTAGTACCAACAATGTATTCTATTTCATATATCACAGTATTACGTTATCTAGTGTGACATTCATAGATAACAATATAGCACATACTTGTTTTTAAAATATAAATACGCTTCTTATTGACATGCAAAGCTGTAAAATGAGTCCTTATATTGGCTGACGTTTTTACACATTCTCAATGCGCCTTTGATTGGCTGACGTTTTTACGCGATCTCGGATGCGCCTTTGTTTGGATGCCATTTTTACGCGATCTCGGTTGCGCCATGTTGCTTAAGACGTCACATGCCAAGCTGTAAAATGAGTTCTTGGATTGGATGCCGTTTTTACGCGATCTCGGATGCGCCTTTGATTGGATGCCGTTTTTACGTGATCTCGGATGCGCCTTTGATTGGATGCCGTTTTTACGCGATCTTGGATGCGTCATGATGCTTAAGACGTCGTATCCCAAGGTGTTAAATACGTCTGATTGGCTTACGTAGTCCCACAATATTTGATTTTGCACGTAACCCACGTTTGTGAATGAGAAACCAAGTTTAAAACCATGGCGAGTATGGATTGTGTCAATCATGTACATTGTTGAACCATAGCTGATAAAGAACACAAAAATTTGTTTTGATGGCTGTATCGTTGAAGAAACGAATAAAAGCAATATGTTTTCCTGCATAATATATTTTGAGGCAAGTGCAAATCCATGAATATACTCCATCTTGTTTAATATGTTTGTCAACAATATTTTCATGTTTATAAATAATTACAGGTAGCCCTCAGTTTACGCCAGGGTTAGGTTCCAGAAGGAATGGTTGTAAATCGAAACCATTGTAAATTGAAACCCAGTTTATAATGTAAGTCAATGGGAAGTGAGGGAGTTAGGTTCCAGGCCCCTCTCAAAATTGTCATAAATAACACCTAATACATTATTTTTAAAGCTTTGAAATGAAGACTTTAAATGCTAAACAGCATTATAAACCTAATAAAATAATCAAACAACACAGAATATATAATTAAACTAAGTTAAATGAACAAAAGCATTTGCTAAACAGCATTATAAACCTAATAAAATAATCACACAGTGAAATTGCGCCAAAAAATTGTGAGATGTTTGTGTGTTTAGCAGGACTTCCGGTAGGAGGGGCTAAGCAAGTAGACGCGTGAGGAGTGCGCTGCCTACTTCCAGAGGCCTAGGAAAGAAGCCGCGGCGTCGAGTGCCTATAGGCGGGCCGAAATCACCCAGCCCAGGACCCGTAGCTGCCGTTAAGGAGGCCGACAGCCCTGCAGAATTGGTTGACACCGGCCTACCAGGCCCATTCACAGCGGCTGCCTAAAGAGCCTCCAGTGACACACGCTTCCCGCCAGGACCCAAAGAGCAGTTGGTGAGCGGATACAGCAGTGGGATAGGTGTCTCAAACAGCAACTTCTTGCCCCAGGAGGAAAGGAGACAAGCGTTCCTTGTCGACCAGCTCAGGACAAAGGTTAAAGGGACCCTGAGCACAACATCACCTCGACCTGCCAGTAAGTCTGTATACTTGGAAGAGTAGCAGGAGAGAAAGTCCTGCAGTCCGGTGGAACCACAGTTACCAGAAACATCTCCACAGAATAAGATAAGTTTTTTTTTTCTCAACATCTCTACTGAAATAATGACTGCATACAGTTGGTAGAGGGGGGAGGGGTGTCAGGTGTAAAGCCAGACTGTGAATATATTAGAGCTCCTGCGAGAGTAGGGCCTGACATAAGCTACTCATCCCCCCCCCCCAACCTTCCCAGTACAGCATAACCCCTAGAAGAACAAA
This sequence comes from Bombina bombina, assembly GCF_027579735.1. Taxonomy (NCBI): domain Eukaryota; kingdom Metazoa; phylum Chordata; class Amphibia; order Anura; family Bombinatoridae; genus Bombina; species Bombina bombina. The sequence continues at coordinate 178,345,456 of NC_069508.1, forward strand.
ATGTTCTGAATGAAGAGTTCCAGATTATGAACATTTAATATCTCCCCTATAAGAAGAAAATTGGGTAAAGAGAGCATTCACAAAGGAAAGCAAAGCAAGCTATTGGTTTAAAGGGGGAAAGAGTGAGGAAAAAGAAAAGGAGACTTTTTTAAGCAGAAGGAAGGAAGAGGAGAAGAGAAAAAAGAAAAAAAAAGAAAAAAAAACGCAGATTAGCTGTTTTCTTTCTCTTCCCATCGTTTACTTATTAAATAAGATGTGGGAATTATAAGCACTTTCAAGCAACATCTGCCACAATAACAGCAGTAGTGGAACAATTAGCCTTCTTGCATAAGGACATTGACTACAGAAACTTTTACTGAACATGAGCTGGGGGTAACCCAGGTTTAAAAGAGTTGTATCATTTATGTTCTTCATTGCTCTTTCTCTCTGATTGATAAGATTGGTATAGGCTTAAAAATCATGATAAGAAATGTATATGATTGTAATGTTAAGAGTCACCACATGTTTTATATTTAAACATCTAGGATATGTTGGTATGCTGTATCTTACAAAATAATAGAAGGTTTAAGGTAAAGATGATAAGTGATAACAGTGCCAGCTTTATGTTTCATATTTAGTTATTTTTGCTATTTTTGTGTGCTGTAAATCATAAGACAACACAGGGCACAAGCACAAGTGACAATATACAACTGAGATAGCTCTACTCCCCAAGATAGAAGGAAAAGGGAAGGGGTAAGAAGAAGAGAGGGAGAAGGAAAGGGGGAGAAAAGATAGGGGAGAGAGAAATCATTTCAGGACTTAAATTAGCAAGTGATAGCTCTATTTTACATTTTAAAAGGAGTTTTCTTTCTTTTTTGTTTTCTTTTTTTTCCTCTCCATTTCTGGGCTAAGGCTCTACATCCTTATAAGCACTCATATCTCTCAACTGAACACAAAGCCCTGTAAACAAGGCCTAGTAGAAGAGGAGAACCAAAGCAGGGTCATTAAAAACTTTACAAGCTTTAAATAGTCTGCAATGATAGAAAAACCCTACCTCCAAGCATTAATCTGACAAAATTAACTTAGTACTAAATGATCCCTTAGGAATCTGTTCTCAAAGACTTTTCTACAAAAAAAAAAAAAAAAAAAAAAAAAAAGCCCTTTTGATATCTGATAAGGTGGATAGAGAATTAAAAGCAATCTTAGAGGTTTTTACACGTAACGGTGTGGCAAAACTTAACAAAAATAACGTGGACTAGGCCTGAATGTAAAATTGGTGTGGAACAGATAGTACTTAAATTTTGGAAGGTATAAATTAAACGCATCTATAGATAACCTTCCCATTGAAGTAAGCGTCAAGATTCTGAAGTAGCGTGGTCAAGGCCAGCACACTCGTTAGCTATAAATAAAATCTGAGTATCACACACACAATTCAAATAGTTTAAGATAATAGAGAAAAGAGTAAAACACGAATAAGTATGTATATCCATATCTAAAAGGGTAGTCTACAACTTAATTTAACTTGGAAAAACATTCTCCACCCTCTAATTAACAGTGGTGGGCCAAAAATTCCTCATTATCAACTACATAGTCTGGTACCATTTATTAACATATAATCTCACTTTTCAAACACAAGAGGACATTACCTAATTTAGGGGTAAAGGAGGAGCCCATATATACATATGGAAAAATACTTAAACAAAAGCAAAATCACTTCACCAGGCATGTCTTCCCGAAGTAAAAATCAAGAAAGAAAAGGGAATAGAAATTCACAAGAAGCACAGGGGGGAATAGGGGAAATAAATCTTTCACAAAGTTCTAACAATGAAGAATTAATTAAGCAGCTTGACGCACTATTTACACCCAAGTTTGACTTAATTCAAAATAACATCACCTCACTAACACTCGAAGTAAAACAATTTGCAACCAGACTCACGTATGCAGAACAGAGAATATCTGATATTGAGGATGGGGCCCTACAGAGGGAACAGACACTACGCACTATGTCCACCCAGATTGAAAATATGAAAAATAAACTTGAGGACCTAGAAAATAGGGCCAGAAGAAATAATTTACGTCTTATTGGCCTGACAGAGGATATACAGGAGAAAGATCTTAAGAGATTTGTGGAGGTAGAATTAATGGGTCTATTAAATATTGGAGTAGAAACTCAAAATATAACAATTGAGAGAATACATAGAATAGGCTCAGAGAGACAAGAGGAGGGAAGAAATAAAACAGGCAGACCAGTTATCATGAAATTGTTGAATTTTCAGGAAAAAATCAAAATTATGAATGCTTATAGGAAAGCAAATGGAGAAATCAACTATAGGGGTAGAAAACTCTTGTTATTTAATGACTTCTCTTACGAGACATCTAATAAACGGCGATCTCTTGCGCCAATATGTACCAAATTAATACAAGAAGGGTGGAGAGTCAGACTTTTATATCCAGCTAGACTTAGCATTAGCACTAATACAGGGAACAGGATATTTACAGATGTAGAGGAAGTAAACGAGTTTCTTAAAGAGCATAAAGATAGCTTAGAAAGACAACAAGGCCCTGTAACATGAACGGTGCCCCTGTTCTCATCAAATCTTTCGGTACTGGTTTTATTTTTTAAGGGTAATACATAAAGGAATATAATGTATATTAACTTTGATTTTAGAAAAATGTATAGAATAAAATTTAGTTATGGGGGAAAATCCCCCTCCAAGGGGAATCTGGAAGGAAAGAGGAAGACCTCCAGTGAAATAAAGGGAATTAATAAAGTCTTGGTAATTCATAATGTTAGTTTATTTTTTTTTTATTTATTTATTATTATTTTTTTTTTATTTTTTTTTCTCTCTCTTCTTCTTTCTCTCTCTTTCTCTTCTTCCTCCCTCTTTTTTCTCTTCAACTCTCTCCTGTGCGTTGTGATGGTTGTTTTATCCTGTAAACACTTTATAGACACAAACGACTTATTAGTAATAGTTAAACCCATAGATTAGTGAAAATGAGTCTTAAAGTAGTTTCGTGGAATATAGGGGGAATAACATCACCCATGAAACGCAAAGCTATTCTGAGATACGCAAAAAAATTGGGTGCTCAGATACTGCTCTTGCAGGAAACACACCTAAAAGGGGAAGAGGCTATTAAACTAAAAGGGGGATGGGTCAAAGAGATTATATATACTACAGTGCACCAAAGGAAAAAAGGAGTGGCTATTTTGTTTAGTAAAACAATAGAATACAAAGTTGACAAATTAGTGAGAGACGTGGAAGGAAGATATATCATATTAGAAGCTGAAATTGCGCATAGGAAGATTGTTATTTGCAATGTATACGGCCCAAATGAGGAGGATATAGACTTTTGGCAAAGCTTGCGAGATAAGTTGCTAATATACTCCACAAATACTATAATTATTGGTGGTGATTTTAATATTGCTCCCAATACCACAGTAGACAGAAGTAGAGATAACGGTGAGCAAGCAATAAGGCAAAAAACACTAGATAAATCTACAATAGCGAGAAGAAAAAGAGAATCTCTTCTTATAAAGAGGTTTCAACAAGATCTAAAACTAATTGATATATATAGAACTAGACATCCTGATGAAAGAGAATATACATGCCTCTCGAAATCAAAAAAAACTTTATCTAGAATAGACTACTTCCTTATTTCAGAAAAGCTAATAGATTGTATCCAGGAAACACTTATTGATATAATAACCATATCAGACCACGCCCCTATCTCAATTGCACTAGACCCCAAACAAAAGACTCGGAAATCCAACCAGTTCTTCTTTCCAAAATATCTAGCAAAAAATAGTAAGTTCATAAATTTCTTAAAATCTAAATGGGCTGAATATAAACAGTTTAATAATAGCTCTTTTGACAAAACTCATATATACTGGAATGCCGCAAAAGCCGTACTAAGAGGCGAAATTTTGGCATACCAAATAAAACAAAATAAAAAAACACACGCATACAAAAAGCAGATAACTAACTGTGTGATCAATAAATACTCCAGATATATCCAGACAAAAAACGCAGATAACTGGCAACAATATATTCAGGCTAAAAAAGATAGAGACACCTACCTCATGCAAAATGAAATTAGAGAAAATACAAAATCCTGCGCACAGTTTTATAGGTACGGCAACAAGGTGGGTAGCTTCTTAGCAAGAATTGACAAAAATCATAAAACTAAAAGCTTTATAAAAAAAATTAAAAATAAAGATCATATTTGGACCCAAACAGAGGACATACAAAAGGCCTTCCTTGATTATTTCACGGAGCTCTATTCAGCACAGCATATTAATTGTACTACCAAGGAGTCATTTTGGGAGTCCTTGACAGTCCCAAAACTAGAAGATAATTGTCTAACAAAAATTAATGAACCCATTACAGAAAATGAAATAAGACAAATAATCAAAACGATGGCAAATAACAAAGCGGCAGGGCCGGACGGTCTTCCATCCGAATTTTATAAGATTCTTATAGAGGAAATAACCCCTACATTAAATGCTCTGCTGAATGGGCTCTGGAATGGACAGTTGGAACCATCAGCTGATTTTAACGAATCCATAATAATAGTCATACCTAAACCGGGAAAAGATCCACAATTAATTGATTCTTACAGGCCCATCTCACTACTCAATATTGATTATAAAATAATGACCAGTATTTTAGCTAAAAGGATTCAGGCTTCATTAGATACAATAATACACTCGGATCAAACAGGCTTCATGAAAGGAAGGTCTTCAAATGTCAACTTAAGGAAAGTCTTTTTAACAATCTCAGACCAGTGGTATAACGACAAATATAATAAAAAAACTAACAAAGAAGACAGTTCAATAGTATCACTCGATGCAAGTAAAGCTTTTGATTCCGTTACATGGGACCACCTTGTTACCTCTCTTATAAAATTCGGTTATTCAGGCAATAGTCTTAATTTAATTAAGAAACTTTACACTGAGTCTAGGGCAGCGATAATTATCAACGGCAACAAAACACCCCACTTCCCCCTCTTAAGAGGGACAAGACAGGGTTGCCCTCTGTCGCCCTTAATTTTTAATATTGCATTGGAACCTTTATTGATTGCTTTGAGAAATAATATACAGGGGATTGAGTTAGGTGGCAAGAGAATACAGTTAGCGGTCTATGCAGACGATCTATTGGTATTTTCTAGAAATTCAAAGAAAAACTTTAATAAAATGTGCCAGATTATAAAAAACTATGGCTCACCTCACTAACACTCGAAGTAAAACAATTTGCAACCAGACTCACGTATGCAGAACAGAGAATATCTGATATTGAGGATGGAGCCCTACAGAGGGAACAGACACTACGCACTATGTCCACCCAGATTGAAAATATGAAAAATAAACTTGAGGACCTAGAAAATAGGGCCAGAAGAAATAATTTACGTCTTATTGGCCTGACAGAGGATATACAGGAGAAAGATCTTAAGAGATTTGTGGAGGTAGAATTAATGGGTCTATTAAATATTGGAGTAGAAACTCAAAATATAACAATTGAGAGAATACATAGAATAGGCTCAGAGAGACAAGAGGAGGGAAGAAATAAAACAGGCAGACCAGTTATCATGAAATTGTTGAATTTTCAGGAAAAAATCAAAATTATGAATGCTTATAGGAAAGCAAATGGAGAAATCAACTATAGGGGTAGAAAACTCTTGTTATTTAATGACTTCTCTTACGAGACATCTAATAAACGGCGATCTCTTGCGCCAATATGTACCAAATTAATACAAGAAGGGTGGAGAGTCAGACTTTTATATCCAGCTAGACTTAGCATTAGCACTAATACAGGGAACAGGATATTTACAGATGTAGAGGAAGTAAACGAGTTTCTTAAAGAGCATAAAGATAGCTTAGAAAGACAACAAGGCCCTGTAACATGAATGGTGCCCCTGTTCTCATCAAATCTTTCGGTACTGGTTTTATTTTTTAAGGGTAATACATAAAGGAATATAATGTATATTAACTTTGATTTTAGAAAAATGTATAGAATAAAATTTAGTTATGGGGGAAAATCCCCCTCCAAGGGGAATCTGGAAGGAAAGAGGAAGACCTCCAGTGAAATAAAGGGAATTAATAAAGTCTTGGTAATTCATAATGTTAGTTTATTTTTTTTTATTTATTTTTATTTATTTTTTTTATTTTTTTTTCTCTCTCTTCTTCTTTCTCTCTCTTTCTCTTCTTCCTCCCTCTTTTTTCTCTTCAACTCTCTCCTGTGCGTTGTGATGGTTGTTTTATCCTGTAAACACTTTATAGACACAAACGACTTATTAGTAATAGTTAAACCCATAGATTAGTGAAAATGAGTCTTAAAGTAGTTTCGTGGAATATAGGGGGAATAACATCACCCATGAAACGCAAAGCTATTCTGAGATACGCAAAAAAATTGGGTGCTCAGATACTGCTCTTGCAGGAAACACACCTAAAAGGGGAAGAGGCTATTAAACTAAAAGGGGGATGGGTCAAAGAGATTATATATACTACAGGGCACCAAAGGAAAAAAGGAGTGGCTATTTTGTTTAGTAAAACAATAGAATACAAAGTTGACAAATTAGTGAGAGACGTGGAAGGAAGATATATCATATTAGAAGCTGAAATTGCGCATAGGAAGATTGTTATTTGCAATGTATACGGCCCAAATGAGGAGGATATAGACTTTTGGCAAAGCTTGCGAGATAAGTTGCTAATATACTCCACAAATACTATAATTATTGGTGGTGATTTTAATATTGCTCCCAATACCACAGTAGACAGAAGTAGAGATAACGGTGAGCAAGCAATAAGGCAAAAAACACTAGATAAATCTACAATAGCGAGAAGAAAAAGAGAATATCTTCTTATAAAGAGGTTTCAACAAGATCTAAAACTAATTGATATATATAGAACTAGACATCCTGATGAAAGAGAATATACATGCCTCTCGAAATCAAAAAAAACTTTATCTAGAATAGACTACTTCCTTATTTCAGAAAAGCTAATAGATTGTATCCAGGAAACACTTATTGATATAATAACCATATCAGACCACGCCCCTATCTCAATTGCACTAGACCCCAAACAAAAGACTCGGAAATCCAACCAGTTCTTCTTTCCAAAATATCTAGCAAAAAATAGTAAGTTCATAAATTTCTTAAAATCTAAATGGGCTGAATATAAACAGTTTAATAATAGCTCTTTTGACAAAACTCATATATACTGGAATGCCGCAAAAGCCGTACTAAGAGGCGAAATTTTGGCATACCAAATAAAACAAAATAAAAAAACACACGCATACAAAAAGCAGATAACTAACTGTGTGATCAATAAATACTCCAGATATATCCAGACAAAAAACGCAGATAACTGGCAACAATATATTCAGGCTAAAAAAGATAGAGACACCTACCTCATGCAAAATGAAATTAGAGAAAATACAAAATCCTGCGCACAGTTTTATAGGTACGGCAACAAGGTGGGTAGCTTCTTAGCAAGAATTGACAAAAATCATAAAACTAAAAGCTTTATAAAAAAAATTAAAAATAAAGATCATATTTGGACTCAAACAGAGGACATACAAAAGGCCTTCCTTGATTATTTCACGGAGCTCTATTCAGCACAGCATATTAATTGTACTACCAAGGAGTCATTTTGGGAGTCCTTGACAGTCCCAAAACTAGAAGATAATTGTCTAACAAAAATTAATGAACCCATTACAGAAAATGAAATAAGACAAATAATCAAAACGATGGCAAATAATAAAGCGGCAGGGCCGGACGGTCTTCCATCCGAATTTTATAAGATTCTTATAGAGGAAATAACCCCTACATTAAATGCTCTGCTGAATGGGCTCTGGAATGGACAGTTGGAACCATCAGCTGATTTTAACGAATCCATAATAATAGTCATACCTAAACCGGGAAAAGATCCACAATTAATTGATTCTTACAGGCCCATCTCACTACTCAATATTGATTATAAAATAATGACCAGTATTTTAGCTAAAAGGATTCAGGCTTCATTAGATACAATAATACACTCGGATCAAACAGGCTTCATGAAAGGAAGGTCTTCAAATGTCAACTTAAGGAAAGTCTTTTTAACAATCTCAGACCAGTGGTATAACGACAAATATAATAAAAAAACTAACAAAGAAGACAGTTCAATAGTATCACTCGATGCAAGTAAAGCTTTTGATTCCGTTACATGGGACCACCTTGTTACCTCTCTTATAAAATTCGGTTATTCAGGCAATAGTCTTAATTTAATTAAGAAACTTTACACTGAGTCTAGGGCAGCGATAATTATCAACGGCAACAAAACACCCCACTTCCCCCTCTTAAGAGGGACAAGACAGGGTTGCCCTCTGTCGCCCTTAATTTTTAATATTGCATTGGAACCTTTATTGATTGCTTTGAGAAATAATATACAGGGGATTGAGTTAGGTGGCAAGAGAATACAGTTAGCGGTCTATGCAGACGATCTATTGGTATTTTCTAGAAATTCAAAGAAAAACTTTAATAAAATGTGCCAGATTATAAAAAACTATGGCTCTTTTTCAGGGTATCATATCAACCAGTCTAAATCTGAAGTACTATGGCTTCAAAAAAATCAAGAATCAGAAACCAAAATATTCAAAGAAGTAACTAAATATATGACTTACTTGGGGGTTAAAATATCTAGAGATCCCTCAGAATGGTACCCTTTGAATATTGGTAATGGCATCAGACAATTCTGTGAAACTCTCAAAAGGTGGACCTCTCTTCCACTTTCTCTCTCTGGTAAAGTGAATTTACTTAAGATGATCGCACTCCCAAGGCTACTGTATCTTTTTCAGAATATTCCTTTCTTAATCAAGAAACAGGAGATTAAGACATCTAATCAGGCAATTAAGGAATACTTATGGATGAATAATAGGCCTAGACTCAGCCATCAAAAATTAATACTTAAAAAAGAATATCTGGGCCTAGGCCTCCCTAACTTAATAATATATAACCTGGTGGCAGTGACAAAGATTGCTCTTGATTGGCTCCTAGAGAGTAATCATTTTACTTTACCAGAGACAGAAAATGGATTGACAAAACCTTTCTATTTAAAAAATATCATCCATCTCGAGGTTAAGAACCTCCCACCATATGTTAAAAAAATAGATTTGCTTAGGGATACAGTTGTAGCTTGGCACAGAATATGTAAGTTTTTAGGTATACATCCCTATGCAACACGGTATTTATCTATCAAAGGAAACTTAGAATTTAAACAGGGTCTCTCATCTAAAATATTTTCAGTCTGGCAAGAAAAGGGATTATCCAATATTATTCAATTAACAAAAAATAACCAGGGTGTAATTCAGGTCGAAGACTTCGAAACAATTAAAAATAAATACTCTCTCTCTGAGAAACATTTTTTCTCATTCTTACAAATTAGGCATTATTGCCTTAAACTAATTCAAATACAAGGGAATAATTGGGATCTTGCACCACTAGTTCCGGTAATTAATCTGATTAAAAGTGGTAAATACTCAATATCTCCGTTATACAATCTAATAAATAATATAAACTACAAACAACACATTGAAAGCGCAACTGCAAAATGGAGGGAAGTGTACTTTCCGAATCTAACTACGCAATTAATATTAAAAAGCGTGGAGAGAGTGGAGGAAGCATCATTAGCTATCCCTATGCGTGAACAGCATGTAAAATTAATGTGGATGGTATATATCACACCTGAGAAGATTGCTAAATGGGGCGGCATAGGGGAAGGAACGTCTTGTACTAAATGCAGACAATCAAAGACAAACCTAATCCATAGCTTCTGGCTCTGCCCCAAGATACAAGGTTTTTGGGGAAAGATAAATTTCTGGCTGAGCAAGGTCTATCATACTCAAATACTCTTACAACCAGAACAGATCTTTTTTTTCCACTATAAAAAAGAACAGCTACAAAATCGGAAATTCATAACGATGATAATTTTGTTAGCTAGAAATCTTATATTAAAAGGATGGAAACAGGTTAAACCACCCTCTTTTGGGAATCTTGGGGAAATTATTTATCATCAATTTCTTATAGAACTACAAGACACTCTATACCACATTGATATCAACATAACACGCTTCTTTAGCAAATGGGAGAATTGGATTAAAACTAGGGAGATTGAAGAACAAAAGAAAATAATCGGAAACTTCAAAAACACAATCTATATGGAAAACTGTAGAGTGAGAGGGGAATGGCTTTTTGAAGAGCCCGACCTGGCTTAGAATACAGGGGGGGGGGGGGGAAGAGTGGAGAGAGAGAAACTTTCTTTTTTTTCTTTTTCTTTTTTTTTTTTTTCTTATTACAAGACTTAGATTTTTTTTTATGTAATTTAAGAGTTTATAACTTTAAATTGAATATCTTTTATATAGAATCCAGGGGGGAAAGGCACCAATATAGATAGAAAGATTCTTTGTGTTGTTTCTGTGGGTGAAAAGGGGAAAGGATAGAGGTTTGTTAGTTTTTCCTTTTGTTTTCTTTCCTTATGATAATAGAAAGGGGAAAAAGGAATACCTTTCTATATCTTTATGATTGTTATCCAAGACTGGATAAATATATACTGCATTATATATTATTTGAAACAGAAAGTATAGAGTATGAAAATGTTATATTATGATTCTGTTAAATCTGGAAAAATTGATTGTTCAGATTTGTAATTGATGTATAAAACTAATAAACCTTTAAAAAAAAATAATAAAAAAAAAAAAAAAAATAATCACACAACCAGACTTTACTTGCATTATTCTGCAAACAATTCTTTCTATGCATTCCAATCTGGACTGATTTATAGAAAGGAAGATCTTGTTCCTATGAAAGCTGCTCGATAGCTCACTTCTGGTTAAACTGATTAATTTCAGCTTGCTTGGCTTGCATATCTTTGCTGCAACCCAAGAGGACAACTCCACCTACTGGCTATTTTAATCAATGCACTGCTTCTCAATGCTTTTCAATAGCAGTCACATGACTGAAAAAAAAGGTTGTTATTCTGAAACGGTGCAAATTGAACTGTTGTAAACCAAGGGCCACCTGTACTGTGTTGTGTTGAATTTTCTACATATCTAATTCCTAAAGATGCGCTTTTGTATTTGAATCAAGTAATCAATATGCATTGACCTTTATCATATGCTAAATATATTAGATGCCTACTTATTCTAGATGTTATGTTGTGGTATTTTTTCTTAAAGGGACATTATACACTCATTTATTCTTAGCATATATGTTTTGAAGATGATCTATTTATATAGTCCTTATTTCTTTTAACCCCTTAACGACCAAGGACGTACGCCACACGTCCTAAAATAAAATGCAGTTAATGACCGAGGACGTGTGGCGTATGTCCTTGCTCTGGAAAGCAGCTGGAAGCGATCCTGCTCGCTTCCAGCTGCTTTCCGGTTATTGCAGTGATGCCTCGATATGGAGGCATCCTGCAATAACCCCCCTTGGCCATCCGATGCAGAGAGAGCCACTCTGTGGCCCTCTCTGCACTGGACATAGATGGCCGGTATCGTTGGTGGGTGGGAGCTTACGTGGGAGGCGGGTGGGCGGCCATCGGTGCTCTATGTGGAGTGGAGGGGGGCGGGATCGGGGGCGGGAGCTACGGGGGCGCGCGCGTGCACGGGGGGTGGTGGGCGGGCGCGTGCACGGGGCGGGAGCGGGTGGGAACCGCTACACTACAGAAAAAAAAAGTTAAAAGTTGAAATAACAAATATACTAAAATGCAATCTAAGGGTCCTGGAAGGGGTTGGGGGTTGGTCTCGGTGGGGGGGGGGAAGCTACACTACAGAAAAGGGATTTTTTTTTAAAAAAAGGCACATTTTGTTACAAAACTGGGTACTGGCAGACAGCTGCCAGTACCCAAGATGGCGCCCATTATTGCAGAGGGGAAGGGTTAGAGAGCAGTTTAGCAGTTTGGTGGGGGATCAGTGAGGTTGGGGTCTAAGGGGGGATCCTACACATCAGCATATGTAAATATGCTTTTTTTTTTTTTTTTTTTTTAAAAAGGGCCAAATACCTTTTATTTTAGTACTGGCAGAGTTTCTGCCAGTACTTAAGATGGCGGGGACAATTGTGGGGTGGGGGAGGGAAGAGAGCTGTTTGGGAGGGATCAGGGGGTCTGATGTTTCAGGTGGGAGGCTGAGCTCTACACTAAAGCTAAAATTAACCCTTCAAGCTCCCTACAAGCTACATAATTAACCCCTTCACTGCTAGCCATAATACACGTGTGATGCGCAGCGGCATTTAGAGGCCTTCTAATTACCAAAAAGCAATGCCAAAGCCATATATGTCTGCTATTTCTGAACAAAGGGGATCCCAGAGAAGCATTTACAACCATTTGTGCCATAATTGCAGAAGCTGTTTGTAAATAATTTCAGTGAGAAACCTAAAATTGAGAAAAAATTAACGTTTTTTTTAATTTGATCGCATTTAGCGGTGAAATGGTGGCATGAAATATACCAAAATTGGCCTAGATCAATACTTGGGGTTGGCTACTACACTACACTAAAGCTAAAACTACCCCAAAAAGCTCCCTACATGCTCCCTAATTAACCCCTTCACTGCTGGGCATAATACACGTGTGGTGCGCAGTGGCATTTAGCGGCCTTCTAATTACCAAAAAGCAACACCAAAGTCATATATGTCTGCTATTTCTGAACAAAGGGGATCCCAGAGAAGAATTTACAACCATTTATGCCATAATTGCACAAGCTGTTTGTAAATAATTTAAGTTAGAAACCAAAAGTTTGTGAAAAAATTTGTGAAAAGTGAACGATTTTTTCTATTTGATTGCATTTGGCGGTGAAATGGTGGCATGAAATATACCAAAATGGGCCTAGATCAATACTTTGGGTTGTCTACTAAAAAAAAATATATACATGTCAATGGATATTCAGAGATTCCTGAAAGATATCAGTGCTCTAATGTAACTATCGCTAATTTTGAAAAGAAATGGTTTGGAAATAGCAAAGTGCTCCTTGTATTTATGGCCCTATAGATTACAAAAAAAGCAAAGAACATGTAAACATTGGGTATTTCTAAACTCAGGACAAAATTTAGAAACTATTTAGCATGGGTGTTTTTTGGTGGTTGTAGATGTGTAACAGATTTTGGGGGTCAAAGTTAGAAAAAGTGTGTTTTTTTCCATTTTTTCCTCATATTTTATAATTTTTTTTATAGTAAATTATAAGATATGATGAAAATAATGGTATCTTTAGAAAGTCCATTTAATGGCGAGAAAAACGGTATATAATATGTGTGGGTACAGTAAATGAGTAAGAGGAAAATTACAGCTAAACACAAACACCTCAAAAATTTAAAAATAGCCTTGGTCCCAAACGGACAGAAAATGGAAAAGTGCTGTGGTCATTAAGGGGTTAAATGTATAGTTTTGCTTATGTTTAAATACCATTGCTGTGATTTTCTGACTCCTAACCAAGCCTCAAAGTTTGATGTGAGTACCATCAGCTACCTTCTCCAGCTTGCTCCTGTTTGTGTAAATGGTCTTTTCATATGCAAAAGAAGGGGGATTGTTTTATTTCCCACTTGCAATGGGCTTTCCAGGATAGCTAAAGTGAGAGTTTCTAAGTAAGTTTTTAAACCGTTTTATCATGGATTTTTATATCAGTATCTGGGCATCTTGTTCTTTATAGTAGTGTCTATTACATGCAGTTCTCTGAAAATGAGTGTATACTGTCCCTTTAATGTAAATGCTCAGTATTGTGTCATGTATGAGTTCCACATTGTTAATCTCCAAATATATTACTGTGAGCATATATTTCTAATGTAACTCTTAAAAGGACATGAAACCATATTCCTTCTAAATGAAATGTCTTTCTTAAAGGGACACTGAACCCAAATTTTTTCTTTTGTGATTCAGTTAGTGTATGCAATTTTAAGCAACTTACTAATTTACTCCTATTATCAAATTGTCTTTGTTCTCTTGCTATCTTTATTTGAAAAAGAATGCATCTAAGCTTTTATTTTTTGGTTTAGAACTATGGACAGCACTTTTTTATCGGTGGATGACTTTATCCACCAATCAGCAAAAAAAAACTATTCTTGCATTTCAAATAAAGATACCAAGATAATGAAGAAAAATTGATAATAGAGGCATACAGGATTAGTATATGTTAGCATATGTTCTTGTTTAAAGGGACAGTCAAGTCAAGCAAAACAGTAATGATTTTAATCTCCAAAAATGCCATTTGTATAAAATATATCTCAAACGTTTATCGCCATTTTTTCTTATTTCTCTTGGTATTCTTAGTTAATAGTTAAACCTAGGAGGTTCATCTGCTCATTTCTCTGGGGGGGGCAACTGTCCCCTCCGACGAGTTCTCATCGGAGATGTTTGGGGAAGAGAGGAAGGCGGAGTACTTGGATCACCCGGCCGAGGAAGAGATTGAGGAGGAGATGGAGGAGGCCCAGGATCAGATGGCCCAGGATTAAATGGCCCAGCAGCAGGTGGCGCGTTATGCACCTCCCGGGGGACCTGCAATATATCTCTCAGAGTATGCAAGATCTCTCTTTGGTCTTGGTGAAGCTCTCTTTGGTCTTGGATAAGCTCTCTTTGGTCTTGGATAAGCTCTCTTTAGTCTTGGATAAGCTGTATTTGGTCTTGTCGAATGTCATTAATTGCTTCCATCAGCTGGATTCTGCTTTCCACATTTGCCCTCCTGGAGGCACGCATCTCTTCCAGAAACTCTCTTAATATCTGCAGCTCTGCTATCTCCTCCTGAGGGGCTGCTGGTGCACGGCGGGCTGCTGGTGCATGGCGGGCTGCTGGTGCAGGAGGGGCTGCTGGTGCAGGAGGGGCTGCTGCAGGGATCTCTTCTGCAGTGGGGGCTTCTTCCGAGGATAAGGATAGAGGGATGTCTTCCATGTCTCCCCGAGGTGGAGAGTCATCTCCACCACTCTCATACCTGGGTAAAGGAGGAGCCTGTGGGTGCTGTGCTGCGCTGCGCTGCCTCCTCCTCAGGCTCAGACTCTGTATATTGTAAAAAGAAAGAAATCAAGATATTAGCACAGTTCCAAATAAAGATGTAAATGCTTTTGCAACTTTCAAATATAACAATCAATACGATTTCTGCATTTTACAAACCGTGTTTCTGATAACTATATGGTCAATCTGAATGTTTTTTTGCATTTGTTTTCAGTGTGATTAAATGCACACCTAACCTGTAGCCTAGATACTAATGTGATGGCTTTTCGTGAAATGCAACTTTCGCAAGGTAATTGTGAATGTGTTTATGTAATAATGTTTAAAAAATCGTAATAGCGTTAATCATATCCTTAAATCAATTATTTTTGATGTAAAGAGATTATTAAATGAGCTTACCGGCAAATGAGAGTGGCAGGTTCCCGGTATCGACTCCTCCAATACTGACTATGGCCACCTCTGAGATGCAGGGACGCAACATTTCCTCCCAGCGGGAATACTTCACAATCATTTCAGGACCGCCACCGGTCCCTGTTAGATATTGGTTCTCCCTCGAGAGCTTTCTTTTGAGTTCCATTTTGCAGTCCCGGTAGCGATGCTGTATGGACTTGACATCCCTGTTATGGACCCCCATTGCATTAACGGCATCCCTGATCTCCAGCCATAGCTTCCTCTTCTCCCTAGGGGTGGCCTTCTGAGCCTGCAACCTCCTAGCCCTCTCCATATAAGCCTCTATGAGGGCCTCCTTCTCCTCCATTATATATCTCGCCTCCCTAGTCAGCTTGGCTTTCCCCTGTGATGTGAGCCTCTGTTTCCTGGACTGTGAAGCTCTATGCAGGCTGCCACTGGGCCCAGCCACTTGTTCATCTTGAACAAAATGGCCGGGTCCACCCACCGCTTCCTCCCCCCCTTCCTGTCATGTTCCTCTTCCTCTCCCCCTCCCCCTCTCCTGACTAACCTCCTGTCTGACCTGCTGCCTGACCTCCTCTACAACCTCTTCTCTAAACTGATTCTTGAGGAACTCTAATAGTTCTGGGGTAATCTGCCCCCTATCCCCCCCTCACGACAAACTCAAACAAAAAGTGAATGTTGCCAAATGAAAGGGGGTCAAAATAAATAACAAAAATGAAAAGAAAAAAAAGTGCGAAAGGGATATAAATAAAAGAGGGTAAGGAGTATTAAACAGACAAAAATGTAGAAAAAGACTAAAATGAGGATATGTAAACAAAATCTAACTATGGGATGGGTATGGGCTTACAGGGAATGGGGTATGGGATAAAAGGGAATGGGATGAAAGGGAATGGGGTATGGAATGTAGTATGAGAGGGGATGGGGTATGGAGTGTATGTAGTGTTATTGATAAGTGTATGTATGTATTGAATGTGTTTGCATGTAAATGTGTTAAGTATTCAGAAAAACCACTCGCACACTCACCCAAACAAACTCTCGCTCACTACCGCTCTCTCACTATCTCACACTACCACTAACTCACTATCTTACACTACCACTAACTAACTAACTAACTCACTATCTCAAACTACCACTAACTAACTCAATAAATCTCACACTACCACTAACTAACTCTCTCACACTACTACTAACTCACTATCTCACACTACCACTAACTAACTCACTATCTTACACTACCACTAACTAACTCACTAGATCTCACAATACCACTAACTATCTCACTATCTCACACTACCACTAACTAACTCACTAAATCTCACAATATCACTAACTAACTCACTATCTCACACTACCACTAACTAACTCACTCACTAAATCTCACAATACCAATAACTCTCTAATCTCCAAAAATCCTCCAGCAACACAGTCAAAGAAGCTATGCTTGTAGCGTGCTTATATACCCTATATAAATGTTTAATGATGTACCGGCTTGCAAAGTAAAGTATGTTCAGATGTGCTTTGTTAGTAATTAGTATGTGTGCAATGTGTATTAGTTGTGTGAATTTGCGCATGCTCATATTGAGTTAGTATTTGTGGAATGTGTATAATGTGATGATGTCATAGTGATCGTTTTGCATAACATTGTCCCAAAAAATTATCTGTAAATGTAAATCCATATTTGAGATGGTGTCGTATTTGTGAAGTGTTGTAAATGTTTCTTTGTACTAATGTTCCGTAATCTTGAGTGTGAATGTTTTGTTTGTGTATGAGTGTGCAATTCTTTTTTTGTGTTGTTTTGTTCCGTGTTGCAAGATCGTAAGGTATTTCTGTATTCCTTGTTTAGTGTAAATCATGTTTATTGTTTTTCTTTTCCGAATGTCTAATGCGTATGTGCTATGTTGCGTGATTGTTGTTAGTACATTTGAGCTGTGTTTTTGTTGTGCATTATGTGTTATACGTAATATGACAGAGCAGTGCGTATTTCTCGAGAGATTGAGTGTTAGCTGAAAAATCCATGCTTCTTTGATTTATCATTGCTCTCTATGGGAGAATGTTTAACGCTCCCGTGATTACGCTTCTTAAATAAATGCGGTAGTCGTGTTACCGTGACGCGTTACGAGGTTGTTTTGAGACTCGTAATACCAACGTTAAGAAAAGTGTGCAAAGGAAATAAAGTACACATAACTAACGCACCCCTCCTAATGCAAAACTCGCAATCTAGGCGTTTGGATGTTGTCAGAGCTTTGAAATATTATGTTTTTTATTAATTTTTGTTTATTTGTTGTTGTTGTTGTTGGTTTTGTTTTTTGTTTGTGTTTTTTTTTCTGGTTTACGTAAGGGTCAGAAAGCTTCTGCTATTTATTTAGCCTCTTGGTTAAAACTTCTGCTTCACAAAGCTTATTTGGAAGTGGGTCAGTCTCGGCCTCAGAGAATTACAACACATTCTACAAGATCAGTTGCCACATCTTGGGATTTCAAGAATGAGGCTTCAGTTGATCAAATCTGCAAAGCAGCTACATGGTCTTCTTTGCATACTTTTACCAAATTTTACCATTTTATGTTTTTGCCTCTTCAGAAGCAGCTTTTGGTAGAAAGGTTCTTCAGGCAGTGGTCACTCCTTGATTCTGTTGCCTATGTATTTTCTTTTTACGTTTTTTAGCTATTAAAATACTTTATTTTGGTAAGAATGCTTAAGCAAAAAAAGCTGTTTATATTTTATCCCTCCCTTTTTTATTTAGTTACTTGTGGACTTCCACATCTTGGGTATTTTATCCCATGTGTAACAAATCGTGGACTCTTGCCACCTATATGAAAAAAATAATAATTTATGTAAGAATTTACCTGATAAATTCATTTATTTCATGGTGGTGAGAGTCCATGAGGTCCTCTCCCTAATATGGGTTGTTTTTAACAGAGCACATATTTTTTCTTACTCCTTTTTTACACCTCAATTATTTGCTCTATGTTAAACAAAGATATGAGTGAGGTGGGTAGAGTATTTATAGGCTTTAACCCCTTCACGACCGAGGACGTGTCAGGAACGTCCTACAAAAAAACACCCTTAACGACCAAGGACGTTTCTGGCACGTCCTCTGGTCTTTCAAGCGGTGGAAGCGATCCTGATCGCTTCCAGACGCTTTTATGGTATTGCAGTGATTCCTCGATATTGAGGCATCCTGCAATACCAATTTTTTACAAACCGATGCAGAGAGAGCTACTCTGTGGCCCTCTATGCACTGGTAGCGATGGTGCAGATCGGATCATTGTTGGTGGGTGGGTGGCCCATCTCTACCCGGCATCCCGTTCCTCTATGTGCAATGTGCATACCGGGTGCTGGGAACGTGCAGGGGGGCCTTCATGTGGTGTGCGTGCCTTTGTGCGCTCGTGCAGCAACCACTGCCATCAATGAGTAATGAATGGGAAGGAGGGAGACAGAGGGGGTAAACTAAGGATAGTAGGATCTGGGAGGGGGAGAGGGAGGGGGTTTTGAGGCTGCTACAGTACAGAAAAATTAAATTTATTTTTAAAAAAATAAAAAAACTTTTTTTGGGGGGGCAAAATGGGTACTGGCAGACAGCTGCCAGTACCCAAGATGGCAACACATACGTAGTGGGGGGAGAGTTAGAGAGCTGTTTGGGGGAGATCAGGGAGGTTGGGGGCTTAGGGGGGGGTCCATCAAAGCTACATAATTATTATATTTTTTTTAAATATATATTTTTTTTAAATCAATTTATTTTAGTACTGGCAGACTTTTTGCCAGTACTCAAGATGTCGGGGACAATTGTGGGGTGGGGAGGGAAGAGAGCTGTTTGGGAGGGATCAGGGGGTGTGATGTGTCAGGTGGGAGGCTGATCTCTACACTAAAGCTAAAATTAACCATGCAAGTTCCCTACAAGCTACCTAATTAACCCCTTCACTGCTGGGCATAATACAAGTGTGGTGCACAGCAGCATTTAGCGGCCTTCTAATTGTCAAAAAGCAACACCAAAGCCATATATATCTGCTATTTCTGAACAAAGGGGATCCCAGATAAGCATTTACAACCATTTGTGCCATAATTGCACGAGCTGTTTGTAAATAATTTCAGTGAGAAACCTAAAGTTTTTGAAAAAGTTTGTGAAAAAGTTAACTTTTTTTTTTTTTATTTGATCGCATTTGGTGGTGAAATGGTGGCATGAAATATACCAAAAGGGGACTACATCAATACTTTGGGTTATTTACTACACTACACTAAAGATAAAATTAACCCTGCAAGCTCCCTACTTAACCCCTTCTCTGCTGGGCATAATACACGTGTGATGCCTTCTAATAACCATAAAGCAACACCAAAGCCATATATGTCTGCTATTTCTGAACAAAGGGGATCTCAGAGAAGTATTTACAACCATGTATGTCTGATTTGATATCTTGAAAAAGGCCCTATATAAGGGCTGAAACGCATTGACCAGTATCCCCACCAGGATTTGTAAGGCTTTCTATTTCTCTCAGGATCTATTATTTGGGATTGTATTGTTTATTACTAGTTATTTTCCCAGCAGCGAGACTTCTTGGATATCGAGTTTGGACACAGGAATCACTACTAATAGTATACACACTTATTTGGACACTTGGATTATATCATCAGTATTATAATACCACTGGACACATACACATATTTATATATTTTGTGGGGTATTATATACATATTATCATTGGGGTTATACCTTTGGATTTTTTCTTATTTTTGATTTGGACACTTTAATATAATAAATTTTTTTTCACATATTTTTCACGATTTGATTTTTAAATTTTAATTTTTGATTTGTAAATATATTTTTTACATTTTATGCAATTTTTGGCCATTTTTTGACTGTATTTTTCACAGTTTACCACCTTTTTTTGCACGTGCACACGTTTGTATAGGTAACCAACCGGTATCCTTACCGGAGATCTATCCAAACATTGCACTATTTTGATCATCTGAGATTGTCTCTTCTATTAGTGTATTCATTATTTGCACTTTATACATATTACATTGTATACCAATTGTATTATATGTATTTTTAGAACATTGAATCCGATTGTATTGTATTTTTTCTGAACAGATTTTGACCTGACTTAATATATATGTGAGAGTGACCAATCCTGAGTCACTTTTTTATTATAAAAAATGTTTTATTACAAATTTATTTTTATATAAGTTTTTAATTTAAATAAATTGTTTTGAACATTTTGAAACTACCAGTTTCTATACTTATTTGCCTATATAGAAAGACCACTGTAGGTGTTATATTATATATTCTAGATTATTAGATATACCATTGTCAATATCACCCTCCTTTTCAGTTATCTTTGTTCCTGATTTATCCTGTTTTATATATAATTTAGCTAACTTTGGCGCTCCTATTCCCTTTTTCGCGATCCCAGAGAAGCATTTACAACCATTTGTGCTACAATTGCACAAGCTGTTTGTAAATAATTTCAGTGAGAAACCTAAAATTGTGAAAAATGTAATGATTTTTTTTATTTGATCGCATTTGGCTGTGAAATGGTGGCATGAAATATATCAAAATGGGCCTAGATCAATACTTGGGGGTGTCTACTATACTACACTAAAGCTAAAATTAACCCTACACGCTCTCTGCAAGCTCCCTTATTAACCCCTTCTCTGCTGGGCATAATACACGTGTAGTGCGCAGCAGCATTTAGCGGCCTTCTAATTACCATAAAGCAACACCAAAGCCATATATGTCTGCTATTTCTGAACAAAGCGGATTCCAGAGAAGCATTTACAACCATTTGTGCTACAATTGCACAAGCTGTTTGTAAATAATTTCAGTGAGAAACCTAAAATAGTGACAAACTTAACAATTTTTTTTATTTGATCGCATTTGGCTGTGAAATGGTGGCATGAAATATACCAAAATGGGCCTAGATTAATACTTGGGGCTGTGTACTATTCTACACTAAAGCTAAAATTAACACTACACGCTCCCTACAAGCTCCCTAATTAACCCCTTCACTGCTGGGCATAATACACGTGTGGTGCGCAGCGGCATTTAGCGGCCTTTTAATTACTAAAAAGTAATGCCACAGCAATATATGTCTGCTATTTCTGAACAAAGGGGATCCCAGAGAAGCATTTACAACCATTATGCCATAATTGCACAAGCTGTTTGTAAATAATTTCAGTGAGAAACCTAAAGTTTGTGAAAAAGTTTGTGAAAAAGTAAACGTTTTTTTTTTTATTTGATTGCATTTGGAGGTGAAATAGTGGGATGAAATATACCAAAATGGGATTAGATCAATACTTTGGGTTGTCTACTAAAAAAAAATATATACATGTGAAGGGATATTCAGGGATTTCTGACAGATAATATCAGTGTTCCAATGTAACTATCGTTAATTTTGAAAACAAAATGGTTTGGAAATAGCAAAGTGCTACTTGTATTTATGGCCCTATAACTTGCAAAACAAGCAAAGAACATGTAAACATTAGGTATTTCTAAACTCAGGACAAAATTTAGAAACTATTTCGCATAGGAGGTTTTATTTGCTAGTTGTAGAAGTGTAACAGATTTTGGGGGTCAAAGTTAGAAAAAGTGTGTTTTTTTCCATCATATTTTATATAGTTTTCTATAGTAAATTATAAGATATGATGAAAATAATAGTATCTTTAGAAAGTCCATTTAATGGCGAGGAAGACCGTATATAATATGTGTTGGTACAGGAAATGAGTAAGAGAAAAATTACAGCTAAACACAAACACCGCAAAAATGTAAAAATAGCCTTGGTCCCAGATGGTCAGCAAATAGAAAAGTGCTCTGTTCACAAAGAGGTTAAGGATTCTATTTTAAGCTGTATAGCGCCTGTGTTGTTTTGAATTCTATGGTCTCCTTTTGGACTCCATATTATTCTCTTTTTTTCACACATTTGTTAGAGGTTGAGAGTTTCCTCTTGTCTATCACAGGCATAATAGAGATTTTTTTGCGCAGTTAACCCTTTACCTGTTTTCCTTCACATATTTGTATAATAGCACAAAACATTATAGATAATATAAACAAGCAACAGGCTTTGTACTCACCCAACTCTCTCAAAGCGAAAGCTCCAGTACTGCTTGGAAATTCATCAGAGTGCAGCGAGTTGTTCTAGTGCGCATGTCTGCGAGTCTCAAACTGACGTCACTTGCAGAGAAACTGAAGCTTTTTTACAGTGATAAAACAAACAACCCGGAATCTGTTTCAAGCATTAAACGAGCAACTTACAATTTGAAGGAATAAAATGAACGTTTGATGCTCCATATAGAATAAGCAGCAGAGTATTATTAAAACGCTATTAACATTCTACCATTACTGCTTTATATAGCCGGTGTTCTGTCGAGAACTCCAATTCCTCAAAAACTCCAATCTGACGTCACTTCCGATAACTCTTCTATTTTAATGTCTGTTTTGCCTCTGTCTGTCCCGCCGATGTTCTAAAGTAACATGTATACTATAGGAATGTGTATACTACGTCACTTCCGGTGATGTGTAATCAGCTGTTGGAGGGTGTGGCGCTAAATGCGCATGCGCAAGAGGCCCAACCTCCTCCAAACACCTGTTTAAGGAGATTTATTAGATAACAACGGGTCGCAGGATTCTTTGAACCTAATCTGCAATGTGCATGGGCATACAATGCCGCACATGCGCACAAGGCCCTACTCAGTGATCCATTGTGCCGCCGTCTTATGTTTTGAATTTTATAATAAAGGCTATATTTTTCTATGAAGTACGGTGACTGCTCCAATATTTTATTCCAGTAGAGTAGGGAAGGTGAGGGTATCATGACAGTAGCACTATGCTGTCACATTTGTCACTGTCATGCATATAGTTTTTAGCTCACTCAAATACACTCTATATTATATTGAATAAAGCGACCGCAGTGCGCACATGCGCAGTGAAGGCTATTAGCCTCTATAAATTATGATTACGAGCCATACATTTCCTCGAACCGTTGCTTAATTTACATCAGCTGTATGGAGGAGGTTGGGCCTCTTGCGCAAGCATCTGAGCGCCATACCCCTCCAGCAGCTGAGTCATGTGACCTAAAGTGACGAGGTATACACATTCCTATGCGGTATACCATTTTCTTTAGAACACCGATCCTCTGGCCTACACTCCAAGTAAACCTTGGGTAATGAGGTTTACAAGGGGGGCTTTGCACCCTTGAAACCCCCAAGAGGAGGCCAAAAAGATAGTGAAAATAGGTGATAACAGAACACATCTGATTGGTTCTGAATCCTGTCACTTGCGGGACACAGACTAATCCGATCAATTAACCGGAAATCAGATAAAGGGTTTCAATGTATTGAAGCTTTCGATAGAACCCGTTGATGGATGCCCTGAATGCGTTCCTCTCGTTAAATTAAACTTAAAGGGACACTCAGGTTAAATTAAATTTTCATGATTCAGATACAGCATGTAATTTTAAACAACTTTCCAATTTACTTCCATTAAAAAAATGTTCAGTTTTTATATTTACACTTTTTGAATCACCAGATCCTACTGCATGTGCAAGAATTCACAGGCTATACGCAGTCGCATATGCACGTGTGATTGGCTGATTGCTATCTCATAGTACAAGGGGAGTGGAAGTATACATAACTTTGAAATTTGTTATAAAAAAAAAATCTATGACTCATTTGTAGTTTAGAGTAAGTGCTATTGCATTGCATTGTTATCTTGCATTTGGTGATTATGCAATTTAATTCGTTGACTAGTCCGTTAATGATTAAGTTGCCTGAAGAATCTTTAATAGCTGAGGGAGAGAATTGAACATGATTTTGGTGGCTGGTGTCAAAAATATTTCGTAAACTGAGGTTAATATTATATATTATAGTGACAGTTTAATAGCACAAACCTGTATATTTATATAATATCACGAAACATAATCGAGATTTAAATAAATAAACAAGCTTTATACGCTCAGCTCTCTCAAAGAGAAAAGCTCCGGGTGCTGCTGGGAAATTACTCTGAAACAGTGCAGTGGTTTTGATTTGGTAAAGGATCAGGGTTGTCCTCTCTGGTCAGGGACTTCCTTGTTGCCTCTGAAGGGATTGGTAGTAACTTCCCCTCTGAGTAAATTAAGCCCTGGAGGATGGTGTCAGTTTTGGGGGACAGGGGGAGATTCTGACCCTCATTAAATGCTTTGTCTGAAGATGGAGGAAATAACTTGTGGTGCCTGCTGGAGCTTTTGTTCTGGGCACCAGAAGAGCAAAGATTATTACGGATAATTCCTAAAAACGCAATAGAGCTACAATAATATATTTTAATCCTTATAACTGATCACTTTAAACAGTTTAATGTTTTGTTTCTTTCTCTAATTAATGTAAGTAAACAGACGGCTCATCTTTATTTCGCATGACTTTCGAATGTTACAGAAGCAATTGAGCTTTTTCAAGCGGTGGCATGGTTGTGATTATATGTGCAATGAGTGACTGAGCTGGTTCTCTGCAGAAACTAATGAGCTGAGGGTGATGACTGAAGACGCTTTTGTTTACTTGGGGTTAATACGTTACAATCATCATATGTAAATAATATGTAAATAATATGTAAATAACGGGTTGTCTTGCTGGAGATGAAGCGTCACAATACAGAGCTGTGATGTTTCTTCAGATTTGTAATTGTCCTGTTGTCCTTGCGACACAAACAACATCCAAAAATGTGTTAAAATATATAATCAGACTAATCATATCAAAATATATAATCATAGACTGCCGCTAAAACCAAACTGCTATAGGACAAGAGCAAAATGGGACTTTGTTAATTCACCTCCAGGTATACTTTTCTATTGCAAAAATACAATTCAATAGTTTTGAAACGTGTAACTTAGTACAGTATTGATCACAGTCACATGTTAAATTTGTATAGAGAAATAGAAGTTCTGTTTTTTAACATAATAATCAGCCCGCTTTTCATCGCCGGCTTTCAAAAATTGATTATGGTTATTAAACCATCGCCGTGGATCTCCGTGTCAAGAAAGAAATTGAAGATTTGATTTCTCAGGAACGAGGGACTTGACTGAAGAAGTTATTACACTGATGGTGAGAAAGGAAGACGATTTTGTTTATTAAGGTAAATAACAAAGTAACAGCTTAATAACACAAACCTGTATATTTGCTTAATAGCACAGAATATTATGGAAAGTTAAATAAAGAAACAAGCGTTATTACGCTCAGCTCTGTGAAAGCGAAAGCTCCGGGTGCTGCTGGGAAATTACTTTGAAACATACTGCAGAGAGTTGTTCTAGTGCGCATGTCTGCGGGTCTGCGGGTCTGACGCCAGAGAAACTAAAGCCCTTTTACTGTTACACAATGTGCAACTTTGTTTCAAGACCATTTAAGGGGGCAGTGTAAATTAGATGCAGCAAAGTATAAAATGTATAACACAACTATTATTTAGTATTATTTATGTGTATTACTGGCTTTGTTTTTGAAATCACAACCCATTCAAATGGATTTGTAATCAATCAAGTTATAATAAACTAACAATTTAAAGGGATAGTGTACATTTGATGCTCCTGGATTGAAGTGATGGTAAACTGCCCACTTTTTTTAATCAGATCCTGTATGTTAGTTTTAGATGGACTTTAATTGATCACTTCTTCTGTGCCATTCTAATACCACTTCAAAAGTAATGTTTTTTTGTGAGCTAATGGTTTGAACTCTTCTCCAATCAGTGCCCTAGCTACAAAAAAAGTGCCATATGGATAGAGTGCTGATTGGACAACAGTTCAAACCAATAGCTCACAAACAAACATTACTTTTGAAGTGGGCAGGGATCTGATTATAAAAAGTGAAAAGATTACCATCACTTTAATAATGTTTTCAATGGCTTTTTGTGTCAGCAGCAGACTATAAAATCTATGACACAACACTCCTTTAGGTTTATATATATATATTATATATATATATATATAAATTAAATGCAATAATGAGCACTCTCACCTTAATGGCAACTGCTAGGGTGCCAGCGGTTAAACATATCAAGTAGGAGAAGGCACTCACTGGTCTTTTCAAGTGTACTTTAGTTCAAAAGCGTGATGTGTTGGGGACATCTGAGGAAGGGGAGTGTCCCCCGAAATGTCATGCTTTTGAAATAAAGTACACTTGAAAAGACCAGTGAGTGCTTTCTCCTTCTTGATATATATATTTATCCTAAAAGGCAAGCACTTGCCGGTTTTAAGCAATAAACTATTTAGTGGTAAACGTTGTAGGGGTCTTCCCCCGTCCTCAGACCAAAATAGAATACAAAAACCCTTTCCTCATCACCCTAAATAGTGCTCCCACCACTGTACTTCCATGTGAATGACCGTCGGTGTCCTCCTGGTGCAACTGCGCAATACGCAGGAGACCGTACGGTACCACATATTGGATAAAAAACCTAAAAAGCAAAAGCAGGTTAAACAATACATCACCGTGGAAACCAACACCCACAATTTGGCGTTATTACTCAATTACTAATAGTCACAAACAATGTGATCATTGTTTAATGCAGTTTAGAGACCATTGTACATTAAGTCCGTTTTCTCAACTACATTCCCTATGTAATTCCATTCCTCTGTATTTTTTGATCACATTGCATAGGTACTTTTAAGAAATATTTTCAAATTGTTGTATTTAAGTTACCTAATTGGTGACAGTGTAGGGCTGTGGTTTTCTATTGCTTTCAGTTGAATAATTATGCCATGTGCTAGCATAGGAGTAACAATTTTTGTATAATAATAGAACAGTGCCATTCTGCATATTCTGATATTATTATCATTTAGGTATATATTAAGCCTACAGGCTGCCTGAGCAATAGAATAGTTATCGCTATCCATCGGCTAGATTGCGAGTTATGCGTTAGGCTGAAAAAGCAGCGTTAACAGGTCCTAACGCTGCTTTTTCCCTACCACTGCTATTATGAGTCTTGCAGGTTTGGGGCACCGCACACTTCTTTGGCCTTACCGCAAAACGACTTACGTAAAATACGTAAAGTCTTTTTTCTATGGGACTTCCATAGCACTGATATTACGAGTCTGTCCTGGGAGGCCAAAAAGTGAGCGGTACACCCTCAACCTCCAAGATCCCTAATGCATTTAAAAGTCAGTAGTTAAGAGTTTTATGGTACAACGCTGTAACATTAAACTCATAACTAAAGTGCTAAAAAGTACACTAACACCCATAAACTACCTATTAACCCCTAAACCGAGGCCCTTCTGCTTTGCAAACACTACAATACATTTATTAACCCCTAAACCGCCGCACTCCCGCCTCGCAAACACTAGTTAAATAATATTAACCCCTAATCTGCCATCCCTAACATCGCCGCCACCTACTTACATTTATTAACCCCTAATCTGCCATCCCCAACTTTGCCGCCATTATATTAAATGTATTAACCCCTAAACCTAAGTCTAACCCTAACCCTAACACCCCCTAACAAATATAATTACAATAAATCTAAATAAAAATTAATATTATTACCTAAATAATTCCTATTTAAAACTAAATACTTACCTGTAAGATAAACCCTAAGATAGCTACAATATAACTAATAGTTATACGAATCATAGAGAGGATGATGAAGAGGGTGAAGATTTTATGGGAGATTGGAATAAAAAGCTTTCCACATGTTCTTTAGGACTGCTGGAAATGATGATTAAAAAAGATAAAAAAAAACATCTAGAAAAAATAAAAATTGAAGAATCAATTAAGTTGGTAAATTCTTTTGAGTCAGATTCTAAATTTAACAAACTTGATGATGAAGTAAAAGAGCATGTGTCGAAATTGAGAACAGAAATTAAAACTAGAAAATGTAGGAAACTTGGTAGGGATCAAGATGACTATAAAAAAGATAAGGTTTATTCTTATTTTTTAAATAAGGGTTCATTTGATTCAGGTACAGATGCCTCAGATAGTGAGACTGACACTAGACTAAAAAAAACCGGGGTAACTTTAGAAAAAGACAAAGAGGGGGGAGGAAAAGACCAAAAAACAAAAAGCAAAGATACACACTTTCAGGCAAAACCTCATAGACAGGGGAGGAGACAACAGAATCAGGATACTCCATCGCAGTGGAGATTGAGGACAGGGAGAGGCACTCAGAAGGATTATTAACTTCTATTAGCAGTGTACCCTCTGATGAAATGCAAATAGTGAACCTCTCTTCTTTTAATTTAAATTTTTACTCACATCAGTCTTTTTAAAAAAGGTTTATCCTTTTGTCCCTCAAACCATCTTGACAAGTTTACCTTGGTCAAAGATCTGCATTTATTTGGGAGAAAATTAGTGTTGTCCTCCATTATGGAAGGAAAAAAGCCCCCTACATCAGAGGATGAAAAAAAGCAAGATAATTTGGCTATACAAAACCTTGTAACTTTGTTAGAAGAAAATTAGCTTAATATTTCGTTAGCAGAAATTGATATTCCTTTAACTGAGTCTGTTGAGATTGGGAAACCACGGACACCCTTTAAGCCTAAGTCTAAATTCATGCCAGCCTTATCCCTGGCTCCTGCAGTACAATTCTTTGTCAATGCTGTGGAGCATGACATTGAACAAATTGTTTTTTCAGGCATTGTATCTGATAATTTAAACAAAATTAAAGAATGCCCCCAATATTGTTATCAAGGCGGCTGACAAAGGGGGAAATCTGGTTTTATTAGATGAAGATTTTTACCTTAAAGAAGTGATGAGACAGTTAAACAATAAAGATCAATATGTACGTTTGAAATATAATCCTTTGGATGAAACACAAACAAAATTGCTTTTTTTTACTCAATGATGCCAAATTTGAAGGCTTAATTTCTAAAAAAGAATTTGATTACTTATTTCCACGTTTCCCTACTTTGCCTACTTTTTATTGTCTTCCTAAACTACATAAGGACAGGAAAAAACCACCAGGCCGCCCGATTGTGTCTGGCATTGGTGGGGTTACTGAAAATGTCGGTAATTTTGTAGATTTTTTTCTAAAACCATTTCTCCCTACCTTACCTACCTATGTGAGAGACACCTCAGACTTGTTGCAGAAGATCAATAATTTGATCATTGATGATGATGTCATTTTGGTTTCTTTGGATGTTGAAGGCCTTTATTCATCAATACCTCATCATGTTGGTATTGAAGCTTCCTTCCTTGAGACTTGCGGTCCCTCTTTCCAAAAACATACTGATTTTGTACTTTTACTTTTGAAATTTGTTCTGGAAAACAATGTTTTCTGCTTTGATGGTAAATTCTTCAAGCAAATACTGGGTACAGCCATGGGGGCCACTTGTGCCCCCACGTATGCTTGTCTTCATTTAGGCATCTGGGAATTATCTGAGGTTTTTGGCACCCATAATGATATCGTTGAAGAATCTGTTCAAC
The DNA here is from genome assembly GCF_027579735.1 of Bombina bombina. Classification (NCBI taxonomy): domain Eukaryota; kingdom Metazoa; phylum Chordata; class Amphibia; order Anura; family Bombinatoridae; genus Bombina; species Bombina bombina. Next base: position 178,375,170 of record NC_069508.1, read on the forward strand.
TTTGGCTGCGTTATGTGGATGATGTCTTTATGCTCTGGAAGGGGGATCTTAAAAGTTTGGAATCCTTTGTCAAAATTCTAAACCAAAATAACTATAATATCCTTTTGACATATGAGGCTGACTTCTCTGAATTATCTTTTCTAGATATTCGAATTAAGAAACAAGGCAGATATCTCCAAACAGAGATTTATCGTAAACCTACTGCCACCAATAATTTACTCCAGGCGCACAGTAATCATCCTTTCTCATTAAAGAAAGGCATTCCCTATGGACAGTTTTTACGTTTGCGCAGAAACTGTTCGACTAATTCTAGTTTTGATTTTCATGCCAAAAAAATGAAAGAGAGATTCCTTTCACATGGTTATTCTAAGAAACTAATTGCTAGTTCCCTCAGTCAGGTAAAGAAACTAAAAAGAGAAGAAGTCTTATTCTCTAAGAAAGAAAAGTCTGTTGAACAATCTAATCTTAGATTTATCACACAGTATAATTGCCATTGGGACAAAATTCGATACATTTTGGAAAAAAATTGGCACTATCTGCTAGCTGATAGAAAATTGGCAACAAAGGTAAGAGATTGTCCACTTCTGACTGCCAGAAAAGCAATGAGCATTAAAGATTGTCTAGTAAAAAGCCATTTTGTAAAAACTCCTAAACAGAATTGGCTAACAATGCACCAGTCTCATAAAGGAAGTTTCCCCTGTGGTAAAAGTGTTTCTTGTAAATACATAGTTAGAACTGACAGTTTCTCAACCGGAGGTAAAATCTATTGTATTAATTACCCGATAAACTGCCAAACTTTTGGAGTTGTCTATTTATTGTCTTGTCCTATGTTTTATGTAGGTAAGACTAAAAGACAACTCCTTGACAGAGTAAGAGAACATCGTGATGATGTCAAAAACAATAAAGAGACTAGCAGCGTTGCACGGCATTTTCAAATGTATCATGACTCTTCTCAAATTCATTGGCATCGATATTGGGTTAACACATAAGAGAGGAGGAGACCAGGATAAATGTCTTCTCCAAAAGGAAACTGGTTGGATTTATCGTTTACATACTTGTGCACCTCATCGTTTGAATGAAAAACTTGAATTTGCTCCCTTTTTATAACTTGAGCTGAAAATAATAATGATTCACTATGGGAAATTTGGTTGTACCTGTGGCTTGCAAGTTTTGAAAGACCTTAAAAATTGGTAATATGTAATAAATGGATCTACCCCTTTTTTATATATATATATATATATATATATATATATATATATATATATATATATATATATATATATATATATATATATATATATATATGTATGTAGTGGCTCTTTAATTGTGACTGATTTTATATTGTAAATTTTGAATATAATCTAGTCTAGTTTTTATTGACTATTCTTCTTTAAAAAGTTATACTCACTCCAGTACCTTTGAGCTTGATCTTTTAGATTTAACTTGTAGATCCTTAATAGGTTCTTTTCTGGTTAATCTGAATATTTATGTTTCAGTATCCTTAAGTTGATTTTTGTGCGATTTCCACCATACATGGTAAACCACTCATTTAGTCTAGGGGGGTAAGACAACAATATTTAGAGTCACTTTTTCTTCCAATTTTTCTGGTTACGGGTTCAATCACCCCCCAAAAATGATATAAGATAAGATTTTGATTGTGTTTGGAAAATGTGGAATAGCTTTGGAGCTGAATATCATTTCGACGTTTTTTGATGCCGGTTTTTGGCTAGTCCTGAAGTAGGCTGCTTTTTCTTCTTTCTGTTTCTTTTTCTTTGTTTTTTCGTTTAATTATTATTTTTTATTTTGCTTTTTGCATATAAATATTACTAAATCTTATCATGACAAAGATGTGTTTTATATATATTAAAAACCTTTTCTGCAGCAAATAAACAGCACTTCAGATGGTTCTTAAATACATATTCGCTGGATTTTCTTTTCTCTAGCCTCTGAGTTGTTTTTTTGTCTGAAGATTAATCTTTGCAACATGAGATTTTTCTCTAATTGAGGGTTTGAGACAGACTAAGGCTATGATTATATATAGGCTAGTGGCTTAAGACATTAGGTTAAGTTAAATTTTATTATTATTTGGTCTCAAGGTCCATGGTTCTATTCCACGTTTACTAAAATACAGTTTCAATCCTGAAGGATTTTATATTTTCTTCTTAGGCCTTTCCAAATTAAAAAACACTATATTAACAAACTTTCTTTGTATATATTGCTATACACTTAATGTAATTTATTGGAAGTTTTCTCTGTGTCTGCAGAACTTGTAACCGGAGGGATGCTTTTCGTCTCTCAGCACTTTCCTCAATACTGTAATCATGTTCATTTGCACTAATTTTCTGTCACAACTTTGATTACTTTAGAATTGTCACAATTCATGTTTATGTTTTTTAATAAGTTCTGTTACCTTATGGTTGCATTTAATATTTTCATCTCTTCCTGGAGGCGTGTTCTATACGGCCTATAAATGGCCAAGCTTTTCACAGTGACGTCAGCCCTGAGGAAGTCCCTGTCAGTCAAGGGTCAGTCAAGGGGATGAAACGCGCGTAGGAAGTGGCAACAGCTGTTCTTTTGATGAGACGCCTACTCTATGGGATTCGCCATTTTACACGCTCTTATTTGGAAACAAAGTTGGATTTGCTGGAGCCTTTTTGCACGCCATGATGAATGTGCATTATCTGGAGCAGCAGTAATTTTGTCAACTGAACTATCCTGAAGCTGTGAGTTGTCTTGATTTACTCGTCCTATTGGCAGAGGAATGTGATGTTTCCTACCGCATTTTAAAGTGGATGCCTGGACACAAAATCTTTTTCACAAACCACGTGGATGGAGTATTGAGATTCTCCCCTATAAGGGTTAAAATGAATGTGTAACCAGTTTGGCTGTTACTATCTGTGATTTATGTTTTGACAACTTATCTCAGCTTTGACTACGTTATACCGTTTTGCCACACACATAGATCCTCATTATATATCAAGACAGTGTTATCCCTTTATACTTTGGGACTGTCCTCTGATTTTGGTGTTGTGTCTGGCTTTAGGTATATCGAATTGCTGCAACATTCTCCATTACTAACTTATGTTTTTGCGTGTACATATAGCTGTTATCATTGGCTATTTCATTTACACTGTGAGCTTCAGTTTTGAGCTAATTACATAGATCCTCCATGTTATGTTCATGACAGCAGTTCCCTTTAATACCAATTGGGGCTGTCCTCTGAATGAGGAGTTGTAATTTCTCCACATCGAAGCTATGCTCTATTAGCCTATTTATATTGATACTCTTGCTACATTTCCCATGAGACGTCTCATTTGATTTAATTTTATAGAATTTATAATGATTTTTTTTGTTTTTCTCATTTTGCTTTATTTTTTCACTATGATGACATTGTTCTTCAATAAATCTTTAGTGTTTTGAACATATGTTTGTTTTTCAAGTTTTTGTCTCTTGCTTGTATCAGATCCTCACACTTGTTACTCCTCATACTTTGTATCTAAATTGGCATAATAATGTTTGCTGCTGCCCTTTATGTGTAGAGAGTGCTGAATTCCCTATCTTTTTATGAGGCTTACTTACCCTTATTACCTTTGTTCTACCTATCTTTTTATAAGGCTTACTTACCCTTATTACCTTTGTTCTAATGTTGATACTATAATTTACATTGTATCTAGCTTAGGGTTTATTTTTATTTTACAGGCAAGTTTGTATTTATTTTAACTAGGTAGAATAGTTATTAACTATTTAATAACTACCTAGCTAAAATAAATACAAAAGTACCTGTAAAATAAAACCTAACCTAAGTTACAATAACACCTAACCTAACCCTACAATTAAATAAATTAACTAAATTAAAAACAATTAAATAATTTAAATTAGGTAAAGTAAAAAAACAAACAAACACTAAATTACAGAAAATAATAAACAAATTACAAGATATTTAAACTAATTACACCTAATCTAATAGCCCTATCAAAATAAAAAAGCCCACCCAAAATAAAAAAAAAACCCTAGCCTAAACTAAACCATCAATAGCCCTTAAAAGGGCCTTTTGCAGGGCATTGCCCCAAAGTAATCAGCTATCTTACCTGTAAAAAAAAATACAAACAACCCCCCAACAGTAAAACCCACCACCCACACAACCAACCCCCCAAATACAATACTATCTAAAAAAACGTAAGCTCCCCATTGCCCTGAAAAGGGCATTTGGATGGGCATTGCCCTTAAAAGGGCAGTTAGCTCTTTTGCGGCCCAAACCCTAATCTAAAAAATAAAACCCACCCAATACACCCTTAAAAAAACCTAACACTAACCCCCTGAAGATCGACTTACTGTTCTGAAGACCGGACATCCATCCTCAAGGAAGAGGCAGAAGTCTTCATTCCAACCGGGCCAAAGTCCTTAACGAAGCCGGGAGACGTCTTCATCCAAGCTGGGCGAAGTGGTCCTCCAGACGGGCAGAAGTCTTCATCCAGACGGCATCTTCTATCTTCATCCATCCGATGCAGAGCGGGTCCAACTTCAAGACATCCGACGCTGAGCATCCTCTTCCAACAAAGTCTTCTTACTGAATGACGGTCCCTTTAAGTGACGTCATCCAAGATGGCATCCCTTAGATTCCGATTGGCTGATAGAATTCTATCAGCCAATCGGAATTAATGTAGAACAAATCCTATTGGCTGATGCAATCAGCCAATAGGATTGAAGTTCAAACCTATTGGCTGATGCAATCAGCCAATAGGATTGATCTTGCATTCTATTAGCTGTTCCAATCAGCCAATAGAATGCAAGCTCAATCCTATTGGCTGATTGGATCAGCCAATAGGATTGAACTTCAATTCTATTGGCTGATTGCATCAGCCAATAGGATTTTTTTACCTTAATTCCAATTGGCTGATAGAATTCTATCAGCATATTGGAATCTAAGAGACGCCATCTTGGATGACGTCACTTAACCCCTTAATGACTGAGGACGTGCAGGGTACGTCCTCAGAAAAAAGGCAGTTAATGCCTGAGAACGTACCCTGCACGTCCTCAGTCTGGAAAGCAGCTGGAAGCGATCCTGCTCGCTTCCAGCTGCTTTCCGGTTATTGCAGTGATGCCTCGATATCGAGGCATCCTGCAATAACATTTTTAAGCCATCCGGTGCAGAGAGAGCCACTCTGTGGCCCTCTCTGCACCGGAGATTGTTGGCTTACCGCGTTGGTGGGTGGGAGGCTGGTGGGAGGCGGGTGGTGGCCATCGATGGCCTTGGCGACGTGCAGGAGGGGCGGGATCGTGGGCGTGGGCGATCGGGGGCGCGCACTGACGCGCGCGCGTGCACGGAAGGGCGGGGGCGGGCGCGTGCACGGGGAGGGAGCGGGTGGGAACCGCTACACTACAGAATAAAGTTAAAAAAAAAAGCATAAAAAAGGGAATAAAAGTTTTTTATTTATTAATCAATTAAGGTGTTGGGGTTTGTCTGTTAGGGGGGTGAATCTACACTACAGAATTTCTATTTTTGTTTTAAAAAAACACGTTTTTTTCTTGAAACTGGGTACTGGCAGACAGCTGCCAGTACCCAAGATGGCCCCCAATAATGCAGAGGGGGAGGGTAAGAGAGCTGTTTTGGGGGTGGATCAGGGAGGTTGGGGGCTAAGGGGGGATTCTACAAAGCAGCATATGTAAATATGCTAAAAAAAAAAAAAACCTTTTATTTTAGTACTGGCAGACTTTCTGCCAGTACTTAAGATGGCGGGGACAATTGTGGGGTGGGGGAGGGAAGGGAGCTGTTTGGGAGGGATCAGGGGGTCTGATGTGTCAGGTGGGAGGCTGATCTCTACACTAAAGCTAAAATTAACCCTGCAAGCTCCCTACAAACTACCTAATTAACCCCTTCACTGCTAGCCATAATATACGTGTGATGCGCAGCAGCATTTAGCGGCCTTCTAATTACCAAAAAGCAACGCCGAAGTCATATATGTCTGCTATTTCTGAACAAAGGGGATCCCAGAAAAGCATTTACAACCATTTGTGCCATAATTGCATAAGCTGTTTGTAAATAATTTCAGTGAGAAACCTAAAATTGTGAAAAATTTAACGTTTTTTTAAATTTGATCGCATATGGTGGTGAAATGGTAGCATGAAATATACCAAAATGGGCCTAGATCAATACTTGGGGTTGTCTACTACACTACACTAAAGCTAAAATTAACCATACAAGCTCCCTACATGCTCCCTAATTAACCCCTTCACTGCTGGGCATAAAACACGTGTGGTGCGCAGTGGCATTTAGCAGCCTTCTAATTACCAAAAAGCAACGCCAAAGCCATATATGTCTGCTATTTATGAACAAAGGGGATCCCAGAGAAGAATTTACAACCATTTATGCCATAATTGCACAAGTTGTTTGTAAATAATTTCAGTGAGAAACTTAAAGTTTGTGAAAAAATTTGTGAAAAAGTGAACAATTTTTTTTATTTGATCGCATTTGGCGGTGAATGGGCCTAGATCAATACTTTGGGATGTCTTCTAAAAAAAAATATATACATGTCAATGGATATTCAGGGATTCCTGAAAGATATCAGTGTCCCAATGTAACTAGCACTCATTTTGAAAAAAAGTGGTTTGGAAATAGCAAAGTGCTACTTGTATTTATGGACCTATAACTTGCAAAAAAAGCAAAGAACATGTAAACATTGGGTATTTCTAAACTCAGAACAAAATTTAGAAACTATTTAGCATGGGATTTTTTTGGCGGTTGTAGATGTGTAACAGATTTTGGGGGTCAAAGTTAGAAAAAGTGTGTTTTTTTCCATTTTTTCCTCATATTTTATAAAAAAAATTAGAGTAAATTATAAGATATGATAAAAATAATGGTATCTTTAGAAAGCCCATTTAATGGCGAGAAAAACGGTATATAATATGTGTGGGTACAGTAAATGAGTAAGAGGAAAATTACAGCTAAACACAAACACCGCAAAAATGTAAAAATAGCCTTGGTCCCAAACAGACAGAAAATGGAAAAGTGCTGCGGTCATTAAGGGGTTAAAGGAACCGTCATTCAGTAAGAAGACTTTGTTTGAAGAGGATGCTCCACGTCGGATGTCTTGAAGATGGACCCGCTCTGCGTCGGATGGATGAAGATAGAAGATGCCGTCTGTATGAAGACTTCTGCCCGTCTGGAGGACCACTTGGCCCGGCTTGGATGAAGATTTCTCCCTGCTTCGTTGAGGACTTTGGCCCAGTTGGATGAAGACTTCTGCCGCTTCCTTGAGGATGGATGTCCGGTCTTCAGAACAGTAAGTCGATCTTCAGGAGGTTAGTGTTAGTTTTTTTTAAGGGTTTATTGGGTGGGTTTATTTTTTAGATTAGGGTTTGGGCCACAAAAGAGCTAACTGCCCTTTAAAGGGCAATGCCCATCCAAATGCCCTTTTCAGTATTTCAGTATTTTATTTGGGGGGTTGGTTGTGTGCGTGGTGGGTTTTACTGTTGGGGAGTTGTTTGTATTTTTTTTTACAGGTAAAAGAGCTGATTACTTTGGAGCAATGCCCCGTAAAAGGCCCTTTTAAGGGCTATTGATAGTTTAGTTTAGCCTAGGTTTTTTTGGTTTTTTTTTGGGGGGGGGGGGGTTTATTTTGATAGGGCTATTAGATTAGGTGTAATTAGTTTAAATATCTTGTAATTTGTTTATTATTTTCTGTAATTTAGTGGGGGGGTTTGTACTTTAGCTAATTTAATGTATTTAATTGTTGTTGATTTAGTTAATTTATTTAATTATAGTGTAGTGTTAAGTGTTATTGTAACTTAGGTTAGGTTTTATTTTACAGGTACTTTTGAATTTATTCTAGCTAGGTAGTTATTAAATAGTTAATAACTATTTAATAACTATTATACCTAGTTAAAATAAATACAAACTTGCCTGTAAAATAAAAATACTACTCCCTAAAATTAACACTACACGCTCCCTACAAGCTCCCTAATTAACCCCTTCTCTGCTGGGCATAATAAACGTGTGGTGCGCAGCGGCATTTAGCGGCCTTCTAATTACCATAAAGCAACACCAAAGCCATATATGTCTGCTATTTCTGAACAAAGGGGATCCCAAAGAAGCATTTACAACCATTTGTGCTACAATTGCACAAGCTGTTTGTAAATAATTTCAGTGAGAAACCTAAAATTGTGAAAAACGTAACAATTTTTTTTATTTGATCGCATTTGACTGTGAAATGGTGGCATGAAATATACCAAAATTAATACTTGGGGGTGTCTACCATTCTACACTAAAACTAAAATTAACACTACACGCTCCCTAATTAACCCCTTCATTGCTGGGCATAATACACATGTGGTGCGCAGCGGCATTTAGTGGCCTTTTAATTACTAAAAAGTAATGCCACAGCCATATATGTCTGCTATTTCTGAACAAAGGGGATCCCAGAGAAGCATTTACAACCATTTGTGCCATAATTGCACAAGCTGTTTGTAAATAATTTCAGTGAGAAACCTAAAGTTTGGAAATAGCAAAGTGCTACTTGTACTTATGGCCCTATAACTTGCAAAACAAGCAAAGAACATGTAAACATTAGGTATTTCTAAACAAAGGACAAAATTTAGAAACTATTTTGCATAGGAGGTTTTTTTTGTTAGTTGTAGAAGTGTAACAGATTTTGGGGGGTCAAAGTTAGAAAAATTGTGTTTTTTTTCCATCATATTTTATATAGCTTTTTTTATAGTAAATTATAAAATATGATGAAAATAATAGTACCTTTAGAAAGTCCTTTTAATGGCAAGGAAGCCCGTATATAATATGTGTAGGTACTCACATATTAAATATGTATAGAGAAATATAAATACTATTTTTCAACATAATAATCAGCCCGCTTTACATCGCCGGCTTTCAAAAATTGATTATGGTTATTTAACCATTGCCGTGGATCTCCATATCCGGAAAGAAAGTAAATTCTAGAGCTATCAACAACGAGGGACTTGACTGAATAATTTATGAAGCTGATGGTGAGAAAGGAAGACTATTTATTAAGATTAATAGCAAAGTGACAGCTTAATAACACAAACCTGTATATTTGGTTAATAGCACAGAATATTATGGAAAGTTAAATAAAGAAACAAGCGTTATTACGCTCAGCTCTTTGAAAGAGAAAGCTCCGGGTGCTGCTGGGAAATTACTCTGAAACATATTGCAGAGAGTTGTTCTAGTGCGCATGTCTGTGGGTCTGACGCCAGAGAAACTAAAGCCTTTTACTGTTATACAATGTGCAACTCTGTTTCAAGCATTTAACGATTAGCTTACAATTTAAGGGGGCAGTGTAAATTGGATGCAGCAAAGTATAAAATGTATAACACAATTATTCTTTAGTATTATTTATGTGTATTACTGGCTTTGTTTTGGAAATCACAACCCATTCAAATGGATTTGTAATCAATCAAGTTATAATCAACTAACAATTTAAAGGAATAGTGTACATTTGATGCTCCTGGATTGAAGCGATGGTAAACTGCCCACTTTTTTAAATCAGATCCTGTATGTTAGTTTTAGATGGACTTTAATTGATCACTTCTTCTGTGCCATTCTAATACCACTTCAAAAGTAATGTTTTTTTGTGAGCTAATGGTTTGAACTCATCTCCAATCAGCGCTCTAGCTACAAAAAGTGCCATATGGATAGAGTGCTGATTGGAGAACAGTTCAAACCAATAGCTCACAAGCAAACATTACTTTTGAAATGGGCGGGTATCTGATTATAAAAAGTGAAAAGATTACCATCACTTTAATAATGTTTTCAATGGCTTTTTGTGTCAGCAGCAGACTATAAAATCTATGACACAACACTCCTTTAGGTTTATTTTTATATATATATATATATATATATATATATATATATATATATATATATATATATATATATATATATAAATTAAATGCAATAATGAGCACTCTCACCTTAATGGCAACTGCTAGGGTGCCAGCGGTTAAACATATCAAGTAGGAGAAGGCACTCACTGGTCATTTCAAATGTACTTTATTTCAAAAGCGTGACATGTCGGGGACATCTTAAGGAAAGGGAGTGTGTCCCCGAAACGTCACGCTTCTGAAATAAAATACACTTGAAGAGACCAGTGAGTGCCTTCTCCTACTTGATATATATATTTATCCTAAAAGAAAAGCACTTGCCGCTTTTAAACAATAAACCATTTATTGGTAAACGTTTTCGTTATCTTAAATGACGTCACTTAAAGGAACCGTCATTCAGTAAGAAGACTTTGTTTGAAGAGGATGCTCCACGTCGGATGTCTTGAAGATGGACCCGCTCTGCGTCGGATGGATGAAGATAGAAGATGCCGTCTGTATGAAGACTTCTGCCCATCTGGAGGACCACTTCGCCCGGTTTGGATGAAGATTTCTCCCTGCTTCGTTGAGGACTTTGGCCCAGTTGGATGAAGACTTCTGCCGCTTCCTTGAGGATGGATGTCCGGTCTTCAGAACAGTAAGTCGATCTTCAGGAGGTTAGTGTTAGTTTTTTTTTAAGGGTTTATTGGGTGGGTTTATTTTTTAGATTAGGGTTTGGGCCACAAAAGAGCTAACTGCCCTTTAAAGGGCAATGCCCATCCAAATGCCCTTTTCAGTATTTCAGTATTTCAGTATTTTATTTGGGGGGTTGGTTGTGTGCGTGGTGGGTTTTACTGTTGGGGAGTTGTTTGTATTTTTTTTTTACAGGTAAAAGAGCTGATTACTTTGGAGCAATGCCCCGTAAAAGGCCCTAGGTTTTTTTTTTTTTTTGGGGGGGGGGGCTTTTTTTTTATTTTGATAGGGCTATTAGATTAGGTGTAATTAGTTTAAATATCTTGTAATTTGTTTATTATTTTCTGTATTTTAGTGGGGGGGGGGGTTTGTACTTTAGCTAATTTAATTTAATGTATTTAATTGTTGTTGATTTAGTTAATTTATTTAATTATAGTGTAGTGTTAAGTGTTATTATAACTTAGGTTAGGTTTTATTTTACAGGTACTTTTGAATTTATTCTAGCTAGGTAGTTATTAAATAGTTAATAACTATTTAATAACTATTCTACCTAGTTAAAATAAATACAAACTTGCCTGTAAAATAAAACTACTACTCCCTAAAATTAACCCTACACACTCTCTACAAGCTCCCTAATTAACCCCTTCTCTGCTGGGCATAATACACGTGTGGTGCGCAGTGGCATTTTATGGGCCTTCTAATTACCATAAAGCAACACCAAAGCCATATATGTCTGCTATTTCTAAACAAAGGGGATCCCAGAGAAGCATTTACAACCATTTGTGCTACAATTGCACAAGCTGTTTGTAAATAATTTCAGTGAGAAACCTAAAATAGTGAAAAACGTAATGATTTTTTTTATTTGATCGCATTTGGCTGTGAAATGCTGGCATGAAATATACCAAAATGGGCCTAGATTAATACTTGGGGGTGTCTACTATACTACACTAAAGCTAAAATTAACACTACATGCTCCCTACAAGCTCCCTATTTAACCCCTTCTCTGCTGGGCATAATAAACGTGTGGTGCGCAGCTGCATTTAGCGGCCTTCAAATTACCATAAAGCAACACCAAAGCCATATATGTCTGCTATTTCTGAACAAAGGGGATCCCAGAGAAGCATTTACAACCATTTGTGCTACAATTGCACAAGCTGTTTGTAAATAATTTCAGTGAGAAACCTAAAATTGTGAAAAACGTAACAATTTTTTTTATTTGATCGCATTTGGCTGTGAAATGTTGGCATGAAATATACCAAAATGGGCCTAGATTAATACTTGGGGGTGTCTACTATTCTACACTAAAACTAAAATTAACACTACACGCTCCCTAATTAACCCCTTCACTGCTGGGCATAATACACTTGTGGTGCGCAGCGGCATTTAGTGGCCTTTTAATTACTAAAAAGTAATGCCACAGCCATATATGTCTGCTATTTCTGAACATAGGGGATCCCAGAGAAGCATTTACAACCATTTGTGCCATAACTGCACAAGCTGTTTGTAAATAATTTCAGTGAGAAACCTAAAGTTTGGAAATAGCAAAGTGCTACTTGTACTTATGGCCCTATAACTTGCAAAACAAGCAAAGAACATGTAAACATTAGGTATTTCTAAACTCAGGACAAAATTTAGAAACTATTTTGCATAGGAGGTTTTTTTTGTTAGTTGTAGAAGTGTAACAGATTTTGGGAGTCAAAGTTAGAAAAATTGTGCTTTTTTTCCATCATATTTTATATAGCTTTTTTTATAGTAAATTATAAGATATGATGAAAATAATAGTATCTTTAGAAAGTCCATTTAATGGTGAGGAAGCCCGTATATAATATGTGTAGGTACAGGAAATGAGCAAGAGAAAAATTACAGCTAAACACAAACACTGCAAAAATGTTAAAACAGCCTCGATCCCCGACGGTCAGCAAAATGCAATAGTTCTCTGGTCTCAAAGGAGTTCAGGATTCGGTAATTTTGTCTTTTTTTTTTTTTAAACAATGTATAGCCTAATTATAACAAATGGTGAACTCTCCCCACCATAAAAAAATTTAATTTATTAGTATAGTTCTTGCATCATCTTAGTGGCTACCATCCATCTAGTGATAATCCTAAACCTGGTGCTGCAAGGTAATGACCTATCTGTCAGCAGACCTTACAAAGCTGAGGGTGAGAATTGAAGATGTTTTTTGTTTATTGAAAATAATAATATAGTGACCATTTAACCTTTTAAAGCCGTTATGCCGTTCCATTCCGTCATAATTAGACTGGGCTTTAAAGCCGTTATGACGGAATGGAACGTCATAACTAACGGCTGTCCTGAAGCCTTCTGTGCTTCAGGGATTTAATCGCGGTCTGGAGGGCGTTCCTAGGATTGTAGGGACGCCCCCCAGATGCGATCCAATAATTGAAATCTCGCGATCGTATGCACGATCGCGTAGTTTCAATTTGTCTACATCGGAACAGTTGTTCCGATGTAGGCACTTTAACCCTGTCACGAAAGGGTTAATAACACAAACGTGTATATTTGTATAATAGCACAAAACATTATAGATAATATAAACAAGCAACAGGCTTCGTACGCGCCCAACTCTCTCAAAGCAAAAGCTCCGGGTGCTGTTTGGAAATTCATCATAGTGCAGCGAGTTATTCTAGTGCGCATGTCTGCAAGTCTCAAACTGACGTCACTTGCAGAGAAACTGAAGCTTTTTTACAGTGATAAAACAAACAACCCGAAATCTGTTTCAAGCATTAAACAAGCAACTTACAATTTGAAGGAATAGAATGCACGTTTGCACAGTATTATTAAAACGCTATTAACATTCTACCATTACTGCTTTACATAGCCGGTGTTCTGGTGTTCTGTCGAGAACTCCAATTCCACGAAAACTCCAATCTGACGTCACTTCCGATAACTCTTCTATTTTAATGTCTGTTTTGCCTCTGTCTGTACCGCCGATGTTCTAAAGTAGCATGTATACTATAGGAATGTGTATACTACGTCACTTCCGGTGATGTGTAATCAGCTGTTGGAGGGGTGTGGCGCTAAATGCGCATGCGCAAGAAGCCCAACACCTGTTTAAGGAGATTTATTAGATAACAACGGGTCGCAGGATTCTTTGAACATAATCTGCAATGTGCATGCGCATACAATGCCACACATGCGCACATGGCCCTACTCAGTGATCCATTGTGCCGCCATCTTATGTTTTGAATTTTATAATAAAGGCTATATTTTTCTATGAAGTCCGGTGACTGCCCCAATATTTTATTCCGGTGGGATAGGGAAGGTGAGGGTGTGTGGTGTGGGTATCATGACAGTAGCACTATGCTGTCACATTTGTCACGGTCATGCATATAGTTTTTACCTCACTCAAATACACTCTAGATTATATTGAATAAAGCGACCGCAGTGCGCATGTAAAGGCTATTAGCCTCTATAAATTATGATTACGGGCCATATATTTCTCGAACCGTTGCTTAATTTACATCAGCTGTTTGGAGGAGGTTGGGCCTCTTACGCAAGCATCTGAGCGCCATACCCCTCCGGCAGCTGAGTCATGTGACCTAAAGTGACTCTGTATACACATTCCTAATGCGGTATACCATTTTCTTTAGGACACTGATCCTCTGGCATACACCCTAAGTAAACCTTGGGTACTTAGGTTTAGCTTGAAACCCCCAAGAAGAGACAAATAAGATACTGAAAATAGGTGATAACAGAACACATCTGATTGGTTCTGAATCCTGTCTCTTGCGCGGGACACACTCTAACCCGATCAATTAAAGGGACATGAAAACCAATTTTTTTTTCATGATTTAGAAAGAGCAAGCAATTTTAAACAACTTTTTAATTTACTTCTATTATCTAATTTGCTTCATTCTCTTGATATGCGTTACTGAAAAGCATATCTAGATATGCTCAGTAGCTGCTGATTGGTAGATGCACATAGATGCCTCATATGATTGGCTCACCCATGTGCATTGCTATTTCTTCAACAAAGGATATCTAAAGAATGAAGACAATTAGATAATAGAAGTAACTTAGAAAGTTATTTAAAATTATATTATCTACCTGAATCATTAAATATTTTTTTGGGTTTAGTGTCCCTTTAACCAAAAGAGATATCAGATCAAGAGTTTCAATGTATTGGAGCTTTCGATAGAACCCATTTATTACTTTACCAATATGGATGGAAGCCCTGAATGCGTTCCTCTCGTCAAAGAAAACTTAAAGGGACATGACACCCACACTTTTTCTTTCATGATTTAGAAAGAGAATGCAATTTTAAACATCTTTCTAATTTACTTTTATTATCTAATTTGTTTTATTATCTTGATATTCTTTGCTGAAAAGCATCTCTAGATATGCTCAGGAGCTGCTGATTGGTTGCTGCACATAGAAGCCTTGTGTGATTGGCTCACCATGTGCATTGCTTTTTCTTCAACTAAAGATATCTAAAAAATTCAGCAAATAAATAAGTAAATTGTAATGTTTTGTTTTTTTTTAAATTCTTTATTATACATAAATTATATAATTTACAGTCATAACAGCGTTCATACAACAATGTACTGTGACGCAGCATAGTTAAATGACAGCGGCGCAGTACAGAGTCTTTAAGTACTTTTCCTTACATCCTTACATTTCTTACAACTTTAATCATACAATCACTATTCACAGTACATCGACATGTTTGCATGGTAGAAAAACATCTGTGGTGGGGGGCGGTGGTGGGGCTGGGATGGGTGGTCAGGGCCAGGGGCCGTGGGGGCAAAACTAGGGTGGTGATTGGATGGGGTTAGGGCTGAAGTATGACAAGGCAGGAGGGTGTTTTTAGTCCTCCTCCTCAGGGCCATCGATGATGGCATAGTCTCTGAGCAGGCTGTGAATAAGCCTGCGGCAGTCCTGAGTTGTTTTCCTCTCATTCTTCAGGATCAGACGATTTCTGGCAAACCATAGAGAGTCTTTGACACAGCACATAAGGCGCCATGCATTGTATATAGCGTCCATAGTGTGTGTGCCTGGGAACAGTCCATATAGAACCGAGTGCATAGACAAATGCCGCCTCGGTACAGAGTCTTTTAGCTCAGTCTCTAGCTCATCCAACAAGGCCTGGGCAAAAGGGCATTACCAGAATACATGCAGAGCTGTTTCTTCTGCGCCACAACCGCAGGGGCAATGGCTGTATCTGCTCAGTCTTCTCAAGTGCATGAAGGATCTGAGGGGTAGCCCCCCCCCTGAATTGCCATCCAGGAAGTGTCTCTGTGCCTGTTGGTGAGTCTCTTTGAAGCTACATTCCTCCAGACAGTCTGGGCTGTCTGAGAGGGCAGTCCTTGAATGTTCTCGAGTAAGTCCTTACTCCTTATACCTTTGTAAATCACCTTGGGGGTCCATAGATCAGGCTTGACTCCCTCCAGATGGTGCTTCCTTACGAACTTGCACACATCAAGGTAGAACCAGGGAGTGTTCCAGTTGTAGGGGTAGGAGCTGTCCCATTTGTCCCACTTGAGACCCCTCCATAGGGGTAAAAGGAAGAAACGGGACATGGAGTTTCCTGCGGCTCCCAGGGCATTGTCTCTCAAGGTCCTGCGCACGGCATTGCACACGAAGAAAGCCCGCAGCATGGTGGGGGTGTCAGGCACTCCTTTGCCTCCCTTGTGGGGCTCCTTGTACATTACTGTGCGCTTTACTCTGTCCATCTTTGAGCCCCAGATGAAGTGGAAGACAGCCCTGGTGATAGCCCTGCTCACAGTTGCGAGAGGGGGCCAGGCCTGGGCTACGTACTGCAGGACTGGAAGGATCTCGTTCTGCAGCACAAGTATTTTCCCTTCGATGGAAAATTCTCTGAAGCTCCATAATCCGAACTTTTGATTCACTCGGGTAAGTCTCTCCTCCCAGCACTTCAGGGCCACGCCCTCTCCTCCAAACCAAACTCCCAGGATTTTGATGAGGTTCGATCTGGTGGGGAAGGGTAGTGGTTCAAAAGCCGGATGCCATTCGCCAAAGAGCATAGTCTCTGATATCCCTTGCACCTGAAGCTCTGCCGAAGTCCTCACATGTCTGGACAAATCTCTGTCCTCACCCATCTTCCTGGTCCGTTGATCCCTCTGATCACCGTCTGATGTACTCGCCAAATAAATTATAATGTTGTTTAAATTTCTATTCTCTATCTGAATCATAAAAGAACAATTTTGGGTTTAGTGGCCTTTTAATGATTAAGTTGCCTGAAGAACCTTTAATAGCTGAGGGAGAAAATTGAACATGATTTTGGTGGCTGGTGTCAATAATATTTCGTTTACTGAGGTTAATATTATAGTGACAGTTTAATAGCACAAACCTGTATATTTATATAATATCACGAAACATTATAGAGATTTAAATAAATACACAAGCTTTATACGCTTAGCTCTAACAAAGCGAAAAGCTCCGGGTGTTGCAGGGAAATTACTCTGAAACAGTGCAGTGGTTTTGATTTGGTGAAGGATCAGGGTGGTCCCTTCTCGCTAAGGACTTCCTTGTTGCCTCTGAAGGGATTGGTAGTAACTTCCCCTCAGTGAGTTAAAGCTCTGGAGGATGGTGGCAGTTTGGGGGACAGAGGGGAAGATTCTGATCCTCATCAAATGTTTTGTCTGAAGTTGGAAAGAGAACTTGCGGTGCCCAGAAGAGTAAAGATCATTACGGATGATAATTCCTAAAGACTCAATAGAGATACAATAATACTGTATATTTAAATTCTTATAATTAACAGAATTATTAATGGGTTTTTTTACTTTAGATTTTCAATCAAAGTAAACAGCCTGCTTTATACCGCATAGACTACCGGATGTTAAATAGGAATTTCTGCTCTTTATAGCATTAATTGTACCATATATTATTAGGAGTTACTGAGCTGGTTCTCTGCAGAAACTAATGAGCTGAGGGTGATGACTGAAGACGCTTTTGTTTACTGGGGTTAATACGTTACAATCATCATATGTAAATAATATGTAAATAACGGGTTGTCAGGCTGGAGATAAAGCGTCACAATACAGAGCTGTGATGTTTCTTCAGATTTGTAAGTCTTGTCCTTGCAACACAAACAACCTCCAAAAATGTGTTAAAATAAATATACAATCAGACTAATCATAACAAAATATATAGTCACAGACTCTGCCGCAAAAACCAAACTAAAATAGAACGAGAGCGAATTGGGACTTTGTTTACCTCCAGGCATGCTTTGCTGTTGCAAAAATATAAAATAATATTAAAACGTATAACATAGCATAGTGTTTATCTCAATCACATTTTTAAATTGTATAGAGAATTATCAGTTCTATTTTTCAACATAATAATCAGCCCGCTTTACATCGCCGGCTTTCAAAAATTGATTATGGTTATTTCAACCATTGCCGTGGATCTCCATATCCGGAAAGAAAGTAAATTCTAGCGCTATCAACAACGAGGGACTTGACTGAATAATTTATGAAGCTTATGGTGAAAAGGAAAGATGATTCTGTTTATTGTGGTTAATAACATAGTGACAGTTTAATAACACAAACCTGTATATTTGGTTAATAGCACAGAATATTATGGAAAGTTAAATAAAGAAACAAGCGTTATTATGCTCAGCTCTTTGAAAGAGAAAGCTCCGGGTGCTGCTGGGAAATTACTCTGAAACATATTGCAGAGAGTTGTTCTAGTGCGCATGTCTGTGGGTCTGACGCCAGAGAAACTAAAGCCTTTTACTGTTATGCAATGTGCAACTCTGTTTCAAGCGTTTAACGATTAGCTTACAATTTAAGGGGGCAGTGTAAATTGGATGCAGGCGCAGCAAAGTATAAAATGTATAACACAACTATTCTTTAGTATTATTTATGTGTATTACTGGCTTTGTTTTGGAAATCACAACCCATTCAAATGGATTTGTAATCAATCAAGTTATAATCAACTAACAATTTAAAGGGATAGTGTACATTTGATGCTCCTGGATTGAAGCGATGGTAAACTGCCCACTTTTTTAAATCAGATCCTGTATGTTAGTTTTAGATGGACTTTAATTGATCACTTCTTCTGTGCCATTCTAATACCACTTCAAAAGTAATGTTTTTTTGTGAGCTAATGGTTTGAACTCTTCTCCAATCAGCGCTCTAGCTACAAAAAAGTGCCATATGGATAGAGTGCTGATTGGAGAACAGTTCAAACCAATAGCTCACAAGCAAACATTACTTTTGAAATGGGCGGATATCTGATTATAAAAAGTGAAAAGATTACCATCACTTTAATAATGTTTTCAATGGCTTTTTGTGTCAGCAGCAGACTATAAAATCTATGACACAACACTCCTTTAGGTTTATATATATATATATATTTATATTATATATATATATATATATATTTATATATAAATTAAATGCAATAATGAGCACTCTCACCTTAATGGCAACTGCTAGGGTGCCAGCGGTTAAATATATCAAGTAGGAGAAGGCACTCACTGGTCTTTTCAAATGTACTTTATTTCAAAAGCGTGACGTGTCGGGGGACATCTTAAGGAAGGGGAGTATCCCCCCGAAACCTCAAGACAAAAGATGAATGAACCAGTAGAAAGAATCCACTGAATCACTCCTAGGCGCTCACTGTCAAATAAAAGCTATGCCACAAGGTATATACTCTATACCCAGCACCTCATAAAAGTATATATATTTTCAGCAAGAGGTATCCAGCTGCCAAAACCCAAAGTGGCAGAGGAGACCTATCACTCCTCAATAAAGAGACATAAATAGAAAGAGGCAGGGTGGCGCAGAAAACTCAAACTAAAAAATATATAATAAATAGATAAATAAAATACAATACAGTTTATAGTAAAATATTATAACAAAATATTATAACAATAAATAGTTATAAATAATAAAGTGAAATAATATAATATAATGTGTTACAAATGTCCATAAGCTATAAAAAATCCTAAACGATCAGAGGTAATCAGGAGCACATCAAATACGGAGAGCAAAGTCTTCAGGTGTTAGTCCCCTATTAGATGTACACTTACTTGAATGAACCTCAATCACATGAGGTAAGAATATAGCACTTTCATAAAAGAGTAAGGCACTCCCTGTAGAAAAGATAGAATGATCCACTGGATCTCCCAGAGTGCAGGCTTCTGTATCTTGGAATATGGATAGTAGAATCCTCCAAATGTCCTCGTGCTCTCTTTAGTAAGTAGTAACTTCCAATTCAATCTGCCTCTTTCTATTTATGTCTCTTTATTGAGGAGTGATAGGTCTCCTCTGCCACTTTGGGTTTTGGCAGCTGGATACCTCTTGCTGAAAATATATATACTTTTATGAGGTGCTGGGTATAGAGTATATACCTTGTGGCATAGCTTTTATTTGACAGTGAGCGCCTAGGAGTGATTCAGTGGATTCTTTCTACTGGTTCATTCATCTTTACTACTTACTAAAGAGAGCACGAGGACATTTGGAGGATTCTACTATCCATATTCCAAGATACAGAAGCCTGCACTCTGGGAGATCCAGTGGATCATTCTATCTTTTCTACAGGGAGTGCCTTACTCTTTTATGAAAGTGCTACATTCTTGCCTCATGTGATTGAGGTTCATTCAAGTAAGTGTACATCTAATAGGGGACTAACACCTGAAGACTTTGCTCTCCGTATTTGATGTGCTCCTGATTACCTCTGATCGTTTAGGATTTTTTATAGCTTATGGACATTTGTAACACATTATATTATATTATTTCACTTTATTATTTATAACTATTTATTGTTATAATATTTTGTTATAATATTTTACTATAAACTGTATTGTATTTTATTTATCTATTTATTATATATTTTTTAGTTTGAGTTTTCTGCGCCACCCTGCCTCTTTCTATTTATATATATATATATATATATATATATATATATATATATATATATATATATATATATATATATTATATATATTTATTTATATATAAATTAAATGCAATAATGAGCACTCTCACCTTAATGGCAACTGCTAGGGTGCCAGCGGTTAAATATATCAAGTAGAAGAAGGCACTCACTGGTCTTTTCAAATGTACTTTATTTCAAAAGCGTGACGTGTCGGGGGACATCTTAAGGAAGGGGAGTGTGTCCCCGAAACCTCACGCTTTTGAAATAAAGTACACTTGATGAGACCAGTGAGTGCCTTCTCCTACTTGATATATATATTTATCCTAAAAGAAAAGCACTCGCCGCTTTTAAACAATAAACCATTTATTGGTAAACATTTTCGGGGTCTCCCTGTCCTCAGACCGAAATAGAATACAAAAACCCTTTCCTCTTTACCCTAAATAGTGCTCCCACCACTGTACTTCCATCTGAATGACCGTCAGCGTCCTCCTGGTGCAACTGCACAATACGCAGGAGACCGTACGGTACCACATATTGGATAAAAAACCTAAAAAGCAAAAGCAGGTTAAACAATACATCACCGTGGAAACCAACACCCACAATATGGCGTTATTACTCAATTACTAATAGTCACAACCTTTACTAAATATTGCTCAATGATGTTGGACTAGCCTAACCACTACAGCTACACAGTATGTTACAGCAAAAAAGCAACCTAGCAACACATTTAACAAGCTAACACAGATAGCGATAACTATTCTATTGCTCAGGCAGCCTGTAGGCTTAATATTTACCTAAATGATAATAATATCAGAATCTGCAGAATGGCACTGTCCTATTATTATACAAAAATTGTTACTCCTATGCTAACACATGGCATAATTATTCTACTGAAAGCAATAGAAAACCACGGCCCTACACTGTCACCAATTAGGTAACTTAAATACAACAATATGAAAATATCTCTTAAAAGTACCTATGCAATGTGATCAAAAAATACAGAGGAATGGAATTACATAGGGAATGTAGTTGAGAAAACAGATTTAACGTACAATGGTCTCTAAACTGCATTAAACAATGATCACAATAAATGTAATCATAGGTTATAATAACTAATAATAGAACAGTGCCATTCTGCATATTCTTTCTGATATTATTATCATTTAGGTATATATTAAGCCTTCAGGCTGCCTAAGCAATAGAATAGTTATCGCTATCCATCGGCTAGATTGCGAGTTATGCATTAGGCTGAAAAAGCAGCGTTAACAGGCCCTAACGCTGCTTTTACCCTACCGCTGCTATTATGAGTCTTGCAGGTTTAGGGGCACCGCACACTTCTTTTGCCTTACCGCAAAACAACTTACGTAAACTTCGTAAAGTCTTTTTTCTATGGGACTTCCATAGCGCTGATATTACGAGTCTGTCCTGGGAGGCCAAAAAGTGAGTGGTACACCCTCTACCTCCAAGATCCCTAATGCATTTAAAAGTCAGTAGTTAAGAGTTTTATGGTACAACGCTGTAACATTAAATTCATAACTAAAGTGCTAAAAAGTACACTAACACCCATAAACTACCTATTATCCCCTAAACCGAGGCCCTTCCGCATTGCAAACACTAAAATACATTTTTTAACCCCTAATCTGCCGCTCCGGACATCGCTGCAACTATGATAAACATATTAACCCCTAAACAGCTGCACTCCCGCCTCCCAAACACTAGTTAAATAATATTAACCCCTAATCTGCCATCCCTAACGCCGGCACCACCTACTTACATTTATTAACCCCTAATCTGCCATCCCCAACTTTGCCACCACTATATTAAATGTATTAACCCCTAAACCTAAGTCTAACCCTAACCCTAACCCTAACACCCCCTAACTTAAATATAATTACAATAAATCTAAATAAAAATTAATATTATTACCTAAATAATTCCTATTTAAAACTAAATACTTACCTGTAAAATAAACCCTAAGCTAGCTACAATATAACTAATAGTAACATTGTATTTAGCTTAGGGTTTAATTTTATTTTACAGGCAAGTTTGTATTTATTTTAACTAGGTAGAATAGTTATTAAATAGTTATTAACTATTTAATAGCTACCTAGCTAAAATAAATACAAAAGTACCTTTAAAATAAAACCGGGAGCCAACAGGTAGCATGCAGGTAGCTGCCTGAAACTTCGCCTCTTACTCCTGAATGGGGAACTAAGCTACTATTCTCCGGCATACTGAAGGTTACCGGTGTCCTATCCTTTTGTATAGGCTGGTACATGATCCGAGGATCACAGAATGGAAGTCTACTGAAGGCAATAAAGTGCTAAGCTGCTATAGCACCTTGAGAGAAAACTTTCCAATGCATGTATGAACGATGCTATCCACCTAAAAACTTTCAAACAGTCGCATCTTTATGTTACATCTGTATGTTACAAGAGACTCCCCGCTATTTCAGAAAGGCGCTCAGTGCGGTATACAAAGCCCGCTAACACCATATTTGGAACGCTGATAGTTGATAATTACAGGTGTCGGTAGCTCTAAAGGTTGTTGCTAGACTATTACCAGAACACTCCTGCAAGTAGTTTGGCTGTTACTCAAGAACGGAATGCCCCTGAAGATAACGAATATCCAATAATAGCAGTCAAGGAATAAAACTTGGTGCGAGACGTACATGTAACGGAGCCCTTCTCCACAATACAGGGCGTGCATATACAACCTATTTGCTGAGTTCGATAGCATCCCCCTTACCTGTGGAGAGAGTGAGAGAGCAGCGGCCCGTGAGAGGAGGGGCGGTCCGGGCGAGGAGTTTGGTGCTCGGAGCCACTGGAGAGGCTCGGTTTTGGGCTGCCTGGGATTCCTGGTGGGTGCTCCGGGTCCCGTTTGCGCTCCCTGGTAGAGCGGTCGGCATTCCTCGTCCATTCCTTGAAGCGGAAGGTATCCACCAATCCAGAGCTGAAGACGCCACACGCCCCCAGCGAAGAGGGATCAAGTGCTACAATCAGCGACTGGAGAGTAAAACAGGTTCTCCGTTACCCTCTTTTTCTTTTGCGGCAGATAGCGCTGAAAGGGTTGGAGTACCAGTCTGTCGGGCGTACATAGCTGTGAGGGTGAATCGGTGTGGGCAACCTGAATGTCCGCTGAAACTGCACTAAAGAGTTGGCTGTAACTGCCAGCTGGACTACCTCAGAAAACCTTAACCGAGGATTTAAGCTAAGTGCTCATATTTATTTCTATATATGACTTAGACTCATTAGACTAAACTTTCTAATATATTATCATACATGAAAGGAACCTGTCTGCAAATTCTGCCTGGGAGTCTTGCTGCTATCTTTTGCTACTATCGATTAGCAAGGCTGATTGGATGAACTGTCATGATAATATCTTGTGCACATTTCTATCTGTGGCTATATACACTGCTATGAAATAGCGATATTGCATTCTGTTAAATCTGCAAACTCACTTAGATTTTTTGCATGTGCATTAATATTATAGATATGTGATCATTGTATAATCAGCTAAAGTATTGAAATATAGTCAGAAAGGTATTTGATACTTATAAAAGTTGTGGCAATAAGAATTGATTATATGGTAGGCCTCATTATAGTAGGTTGCTGATTGTCCAGTTTGAGGGCTTCTCCCTTTACAGCTGCTGATTTGAGTACTGGGAGAGGGTTAATAGATTGACTATAATTAGGAGCTAGTGAAGATATTTTTTTGCTTTCTACACTTTTTTTTTGACACTTCTATTTGTTTCTCTTCACTTTTTTTGGGGTTCTGTATTTTGTTTCTGCATCGCATTATTTACACGTGACACACTCACTTTGCACACACCAATAAGTAGAGGAAACTAAACCCTACTCCTAACTAAATCCACAAGTATTTTTTTTTTTTTTTTTACACTTATTTCACATAATTTTAATTTAAGTCATCTGAACTATTTGGAGACTGTAAAAACATTTGGATTCACGTACACAGAATACACGTTAGCACTTTGACACAGGTGAATGGATAGATTCATCTCACTTCAAAAGAGCTCCTCACCAACTATGCCTCCCAAAAGAGACAAAAAAGCCAGTTTAAAACCAGCAGACCCAACTGTAGACATGTTACAAGAGCGTAGGCTGTCTGGTATTGGCAGCTGCGATATGGCTGAACTGGGGGCAGAAATAGCGAAAATATTCACTCCCCATTTAGATGAGGTCAAAAAAGAGATCAAATCTGAAATTGCAAATTTATCTTGTGAAATTCGACAATTTAACACTAGAATAGAGGAGGTAGAGACCAGAGTGTCTGAGTTAGAGGACAAAATGAATAGTATCACGCCTATTGTAGTGAAACAAGATAAGGCCATTGCGTCACTGCAGGCAAGGATTGAAGATCTAGAAGACAGGTCGAGGCGCAACAACCTGAGGGTTGTTGGCCTACCAGAATCAGTGGGTCCGCAGGACCTGATGGCCTTTGTCACTGTCACTCTCCCTCAGGCACTCCTGATATCACTCCCCCCAGTAACCTTTCAGATAGAGAGAGTCCATCAAATTGGTTTTCTAAGAGAAACTAGTAACATGGAGGCTAAACCCAGAACAATCATTTTTAAATTTGTCAACTACCAAGATAAGCTCTTATATCTAAAGCATTATAGAAAACTTGACTCCCTCTGCATTGACTCGCATAAGATTTTAATTTTCCAAGACTTTTCTGCCGAGACAGTAGCTAAAAGAAGGAAAATGTCTCCATTTTTTTCGAAGTTTATGAAGGCAGGGTATAATGTTAGACTAGTCTACCCAGCAAAACTTATTCTAATGAAGGAAGGGAAGTCATATACAGTAAACAATACAGATGAAGCATTTTCTTTATGTAAAGACCTAGTTATAACCTGAGTTGGAATAGATTACATGATATTTAGTATATGAGGTTACTAAATCAAGGATGGATTGTATCTATATATATTGTTTGATGTTGTATTATGGACGCATTGGTTTACATTGCGAAAGTTTTAATTTGTTTTACTATTTTTTTTTAATTTATTTATTTATTTTTTATCTCTTCCCTTTCCCTCTCTCCTGCTTTCTTCCTTTTCCCCCATCTCCCCGCCCCTTGTTTGTTGGATATTTACTCTTGGTATAATTTACAGATGAAACATCCCTTTTGGGATAGTGGTTATCTTTTTAAAATAAAAAATGTCTTTTCCTCTTAAAATTGTTTCCTGGAATGTGGGCGGTATAAATTTGCCAATAAAGAGGAAATCCGTAATTAAGCACTTGGCCAAGGAGAAACCAGACATAGCTCTCTTGCAGGAAATTCACCTGAAAGCTACTGAAATCCCTAAACTACAGACGAAGTGGGTAGGGGAAGTGATAGCAGCCCCCTATAATTCAAGTAAAAGAGGTGTGGCTATATTGATTAACCTCTTAACCCCTTAATGACCGGACCATTTTTCAATTTTCTTACCCTTAATGACAAAGGCTATTTTTACATTTCTGCTGTGTTTGTGTTTAGCTGTAATTTTCCTCTTACACATTTACTGTACCCACACATATTATATACCGTTTTTCTCGCCATTAAATGGACATTTTAAAGATACCATTATTTTCATCATATCTTATAATTTCCTATAAAAAAAATATAAAATATGAGGAAAAAATTTAAAAAAACACACTTTTTCTAACTTTGACCCCCAAAATCTGTTACACATCTACAATCACCAAAAAACACCTATGCTAAATAGTTTCTAAATTTTATCCTGAGTTTAGAAATACCCAATGTTTACATGTTCTTTACTTTTTTTGCAAGTTATAGGGCCATAAATACAAGTAGCACTTTGCTATTTCCAAACCCCTTTTTTTCAAAATTAGCGCTAGTTACATTGGAACCCTGATATCTGTCAGGAAAACCTGAATATCCCTTGACATGTATATATTTTTTTGTAGAAGACAACCCAAAGTATTGATCTAGGTCCATTTTGGTATATTTCATGCCACCATTTCACCGCCAAATGTCATCAAATAAAAAAAAAAGTTCACTTTTTCACAAATTTTGTCACAAACTTTAGGTTTCCCACTGAAATTATTTACAAACAGCTTCTGCAATTAAGGCACAAATGGTTGTAAATTCTTCTTTGGGATCCCCTTTGTTCAGAAATAGCAGACTTATATGGCTTTGGGGTTGCTTTTTGGTAATTAGAAGGCCGCTAAATGCTGCTGCGCACCACACGTAAATTATGCCCAGCAGTGAAGGGGTTAATTAGGTAGGTTGTAGGGAGCTTGCATGGTTAATTTTAGCTTTAGGGTAGTGTAGTAGACAACCCCAAGTATTGATCTAGGCCCATTTTGATATATTTTATGCCACTATTTCACCGCCAAATGCGAGCAAACAATTAAAAAAAAATTCATTTTTCACAATTTTAGGTTTCTCACTGAAAGTATTTACAAACAGCTTGTGCTATTATGGCACAAATTGTTGTAAAAGCTTCTTTGGGATCCCCTTTGTTCAGAAATAGCAGACTTATATGGCTTTGGCATTGCTTTTTGGTAATTAGAAGGCCGCTAAATGCTGCTGCGCACCACACGTAAATTATGCCCAGCAGTGAAGGGGTTAATTAGGTAGGTTGTAGGGAGCTTGCAGGGTTAATTTTAGCTTTAGGGTAGAGATCAGCCTCCCACCTGACACATCCCACCCCCTGATCCCTCCCAAACAGCTCTCTTCCCTCCCCCACCCCACAATTGTCCCCGCCATCTTAAGTACTGGCAGAAAGTCTGCCAGTACTAAATAAAAGGAGTTTTTCTTTTTTTTAATAAAAAATAAATAAAATGTTTTAGCTGTGATGGACCCCTGCCTTAGCCCCAACCTCCATGACCCCCCCCCCAGCTCTCTAACCCTCTCCCCTACCTAATTGCCGCCATCTTGGGTACTGGCAGCTGTCTGCCAGTACCCAATTTGACCCAAAAACAAAAGTATTTTTTTCTCTTTTTGCCATTATTAATGTTTTCTGTAGTGTAGCAGCCCCCCACAATACCCCAACCCCCTCCCCCTCCCAGATCCTTATATATTTATTTTTTTTAAATCTTTTTTCCCCCCTCTTCCCTCCTCATTGGTGTCAGTGGCCAGCTAATCGCGCGTGCACACGCGCGCCCCCGCACGCTCCCGGGACCCGGCGTGCACATTGCACTTACAGGAACCGGATGCCGGGTAGCGATGGGCCGCCCACCCGCCTCCCTGTTATGCTCCCACCCACCAACGAACGGCACCATCGCTACCGGTGCAGAGAGGGCCACAGAGTGGCTCTCTCTGCATCGGAGTCTTCTAAAAAGGTATTGCAGGATGCCTCATCACTGCAATACCCTGAGAGCTGCTGGAATCGATTGCGATCACTTCCAGCACTCTGTTATACAACTGACGTACCAGGTACGTCTATTGTCATTAACTGGTTGTTAATGCATGATGTACCTGGTACGTCAGTTGTCATTAAGGGGTTAAGGACATATGACGGAATTTTTCCGTCATAATACAATTGAGCAAACAGAAAGCTGTGTCCTTAAAGGGTTAATAAGGCTTTGAATTACAAAATTGAAACCTCAATATTAGATGCAGAAGGGCAATTTCAAATTTTAGAAATACTTTGTAATGAGAAATGACATTCTTTGTAATATATATGGTCCGAATAAAGTGGACAAGGAATTTTGGAACAATATGACATTGTGCTTGCATAAATACATAGGTCAGGACCTCATAGTCGCTGGTGATTTTAATTTAATAGGTGATCCACTATTAGATAGACAGAATAAAAAAACACAGTTTAAACGTGATAGAAAAGTACGCATTTTGCAGAAATTTTGGACACAATTAGGTCTGACTGACATTTGGCGAGCACAAAATCCAGATGTTAGAGCGTACACCTGTATGTCAAAAGGACATCAGGCATTGTCCAGGATTGATCTATTTTTGATTTCTGATTCTCTGATTGGATTGGGGTGGAGGGCAGAGAAGGGAGAGATAGCAATTTCAGACCATGCGATCATTACATTAGCAATAAGTGCGCTAAATAAGCGATCTAGGGCTAACCAACCCCTCTTTTTTCCCAAGTATTTGTTGAACAACATAGATTTCCAAAACTGGTTGAGCAACCAATGGAAAGAATACGTCTGTTATAACAGAGCTTATACAGAGAAGCCGGAGATATTTTGGGAAGCGGCTAAAATAGTTTTGAATGGGAAAATTAAGGCCTATATGTGTCAGCGTAAAAGGAAATCTAGGGCCCGCGAAACTCAGTTGACCAATCAGGTTAAAAATTGCTATAGAGCATACTTAGGGAACTGTACAAATCTTAATTGGAATAAATATATAAATGCCAAAGAAGCTAGAGATGTCTTTTTAAAACAAAACTCTACACAAGAAATACACAGACAAAAGACCTTATATGGGGGGTTTGGAGGGAGATCGGCTACATTTCTAGCTAGAATAACAAAAAGAATAAATAAAAATACTATAATAGCCATTAAGAAAAATAACACGAGAGTAACAAATAATACAGATATTAGTAAAATTTTTGTGGATTACTTTAAAGATCTATATAAATCAGAAGAATGTGATATGGATAAAAGAAAATTGTTCTGGGAGAAGATTAATGTACCTAAACTCTATATAGATAAGCTAGCGGAGATTAACGCCCCTATATTAGAGACTGAAATACACATGGCTATTAAAGCGGCTAAGACTAACAAGGCAGCTGGACCGGATTGTCTACCAACCAAATTTTATAGGATTCTGGAGGAGCATATTGTACCATCCCTCCAGAAGTTATTCAATTTCTATTTTATTGAGAAAAACAAGTGTTGCCCATACTTTACGGCTGCCAATATCACTCTAATTGCCAAAAAAAAATAAAGATCCAGAGCAAACAGCTTCATACAGACCGATATCAATTCTTAATACGGATTATAAATTACTAATGAATATCTTGGCAAACCGGTTAAAACCGCATCTTGGTTTAATCATTCATGAGAATCAATCTGGCTTCATGCCTAAGAGGAACCCTGCCAAAAATATGCGTAAAGTATTGACATTACTGGACTTCTGTTATAATAAATTTAAAAAAGATATATACGGGAATACTGAAGATCTAGCCTTGCTATCGGTTGATGCGGAAAAGGCATTTGATCGTATTTCCTGGGCGCATCTGTTTTCCTCATTAGAACAATTAGGAATAACGGGAAATTTTAACCAATATATTCAATTAATTTACTCAGATCCGAGGTCGGCCTTAATCATTAACGGGGAGGTTACAGAATGCTTCTTATTGCAAAGGGGTACTCGTCAAGGCTGCCCATTGTCGCCCCTATTATTCATCATATCCTTAGAGCCTCTCGCGATTATGCTGCGGCAACAATTAGAGGGCATCAATATTGCGGGACAAAAATTAGTTCTATTGCTATATGCGGATGATATTGTTCATGAGTAATATCAAAGATACCTTACCCAAATTTCTAGAAATAACTAGTATCTTTGGGAAAATATCGGGATACAAAATGAATCTGACAAAATCGGAGTTGATGTGGCAGTAGTACAAATAGGGATATCTCGTCAAACTTATGCAAAACCACACCCCTTTATAGGCAAATTCCCGCCCCTTTATAGGCAAATTCACTGCCCTTTATAGGCAGATTCACGCCCCTTTATAGGCAGATCCCCGCCCCTTTATATGCAGATCCCCGCCCACTCTCCTCCCAATATTTCCACCCTACCCGCCCACTATTTTCCATATTGTACGCCCCTTTTATGGCTTCTTCTAAGAGCATTTTAACATTTATTTTAATGTTAAAATAATAAACAATATAATTTTATTTTAAATAGTGTTGTGTTAATGTTTTATGTATCATTTAACTGATATTTTGTAACATTTCAATGCATTTAAATTTAAAACAAAACAAAAAAAACAAAACAGAACACATTTTAATTCAATGTATTCCTAATAAGGCTATTAAGAAAAAAAAAAGATACAAAATATCTTCTCTGCATAATGTCAGAGGGCATTACGCAGAGAAGATATAAAATAGATATCTTCTCTGCGTAATGGGGCTCGATCATTATACAGAGAAGATATTTTGTATCTTTCTTAATTAACCAAAAGTTGTTAAGCTATACAGTCTTTTTGAATCTAAAAAGTGTTCAACATGCAGTTGTCTGATACATGCTGGAGAAAATATGAGCTAATTCACATATCTCTTACACAGACAAAAGTATTCTCCCTGCAAAAACTGCTGTCTGTAGATAATGTGTGCTAATCCACACAGCTCTTGCACAGAAGCATTACCCCACCCCTGCACAACCCCTCCCAACTAAAAAAAAACTCCCACATAGACACACCTCTTTTTAGTATAATTTCTTGTATCAAATTTATACTGATTCTACATGCACTTAATATTAAAAGCAAATAAATTTTATTTCTTCTTTTCACATTCTTTGTGAAATGCTATGATCAACACATGTCTAAAATTAGATAGGGTTGTTAAACACTGTCAAATGTTTATTTCAACATTCCTCCATGCTTTAAAATGACCACAGGTCACGCAGGTCAGTGCAGGTGACAAAAAGATAATGTTTACATTTTTTTTTTAAAGAATAGCCTCTGTTTTTCTCATGAAAAGGTTATGACCAACACATGTCTAAAATTAGATAGGGTTTGTTAAACACTGTCAAATGTTTATTTCAACATTTATCCTTGTGTCAAAATGACCACAGGGTACAGTTCAGTGCAGGTGACAAAAAGATAATGTTTACATCTTTTTTTTTAAGAATAGCCTCTGTTTTCTCATGAAAAGGTTATGACCAACACATGTCTAAAATTAGATAGGGTTTGTTAAACACTGTCAAATGTTTATTTCAACATTCATCCTTGTGTCAAAATGACCACAGGGTACAGTTCAGTGCAGATGACAAAAAGATAATGTTTACATCTTTTTTTTTGTAAGACTAAATAGCCTCTGTTTCAGATTAGACATGCTTTCTTTCCTGGTGAATTGCTATTGATAACACATGTCAATATTTACAGCTTTAACAGTTTGCTAAACTACATGATTAAATGTCTGATTTTGGGAGATTACCGGATAAAAATCATGAAGTTGTATTAAGAGATATATATTATAAGCCATTAAAAACAGGGTCTTTTGGAGGGATACATAATCTGTTTCGTGTGGCTAATCAATATGATATTAGCAAAGCAATAACTCAAGCGTTTTTAAATTCTCAAGATACTTATTCACTCCATAAGCCTGTTAGACGTGTTTTTGAAAGAAACAAAATATATACAGCGTCTATAGATATTCAATGGCAGGCTGACTTGGTATCAATGATTGAATTTGCTAAATATAATGATGGTATCAAGTATATTCTCACCGTTATAGACTGTTTTTCTAAATATGCGTGGGTTGTCTGTTTGTCTAATAAAACAGGCTCATCCGTTGCAAAGGGATTTCGAGAAATTTTTCAAGGTCGTCGTATATCTTTAAAGATTCAGACTGATAAGGGTACAGAGTTCTTAAACGTGACTGTCCAAAAAGTATTTAAAAAATATAAAATTCAACATTTTGTAGCAAATAATGTTGTTAAAGCAGCCATTTGTGAACGCTTTAATCGTACATTAAAAACTAAAATGTGGCGGTATTTTACATACCACAATACCTACAGATATATAGATGTGTTAAATGCTCTTATATTTAGCTACAACAATACATATCACAGGACTATACGTTGTTCACCTGTAAACGTGACACAGGAAAATTCACTGCTCATTTGGAAAAATATTTATGGTGTTTCTTCAAAATCTAAGAACATTAAGCCTGCTTTAAAAGTTGGTGATCATGTCAGGATTTCAAAGTTTAAATGTTTTTTCACCAAAGGATACGAACAAAATTTTACTAACGAGATATTTGTAATAGATGGTGTGAATACACGTGGTTCTAAACCTCTTTATAAACTGAAAGATTTAGCAGGTAAAATTATTGAAGGTAGTTTCTACACTGCAGAAATTCAAAAATTATCACATGATGACAATCGTGTGTACAGAATTGAAAAGGTTCTAAAACAGAAACATATTAGAAGAAAACTATACTGCTATGTGAAGTGGAGAGGTTTAGAACCACGTGTATTCACACCATCTATTACAAATATCTCGTCAATAAAATTTTGTTCGTATCCTTTGGTGATCCGGTAATCTCCCAAAATCAGACATTTTTTCATGTAGTTTAGCAAACTGTTAAAGCTGTAAATATTGACATGTGTTATCAATAGCAATTCACCAGGAAAGAAAGCATGTCTAATCTGAAACAGAGGCTATTTAGTCTTACAAAAAAAAGATGTAAACATTATCTTTTTGTCATCTGCACTGAACTGTACCCTGTGGTCATTTTGACACAAGGATGAATGTTGAAATAAACATTTGAAAGTGTTTAACAAACCCTATATAATTTTAGACATGTGTTGGTCATAACCGTTTCATGAGAAAACAGAGGCTATTCTTAAAAAAAAAGATGTAAACATTATCTTTTTGTCACCTGCACTGACCTGTGTGACCTGTGTGACCTGTGGTCATTTTAAAGCATGGAGGAATGTTGAAATAAACATTTGACAGTGTTTAACAACCCTATCTAATTTTAGACATGTGTTGATCATAGCATTTCACAAAGAATGTGAAAAGAAGAAATACAATTTATTTGCTTTTAATATTAAGTGCATGTAGAATCAGTATAAATTTGATACAAGAAATTATACTAAAAAGAGGTGTGTCTATGTGGGAGTTTTTTTTTAGTTGGGAGGGGTTGTGCAGGGGTGGGGGAATGCTTCTGTGCAAGAGCTGTGTGGATTAGCACACATTATCTACAGACAGCAGTTTTTGCAGGGAGAATACTTCTGTCTGTGTAAGAGATATGTGAATTAGCTCATATTTTCTCCAGCATGTATCAGACAACTGCATGTTGAACACTTTTTAGATTCAAAAAGACTGTATAGCTTAACAACTTTTGGTTAATTAAGAAAAATACAAAATATCTTCTCTGTCTAATGATCGAGCCCCATTACGCAGAGAAGATATCTATTTTATATCTTCTCTGCGTAATGCCCTCGGACATTACGCAGAGAAGATATTTTGTATCTTTTTTTTTTTTTCTTAATAACCTTATTAGGAATACGTTGAATTAAAATGTGTTCTGTTTTGTTTTTGTTTTTTTGTTTTGTTTTAAAATTAAATGCATTGAAATGTTACAAAATATCAGTTAAATGATACATAAAACATTAACACAACACTATTTAAAATAAAATTATATTGTTTATTATTTTAACATTAAAATAAATGTTAAAATGCTCTTAGAAGAAGCCATAAAAGGGGCGTAAAATATGGAAAATAGTGGGCGGGTAGGGTGGAAATATTGGGAGGAGAGTGGGCGGGGATCTGCATATAAAGGGGCAGGGATCTGCCTATAAAGGGGCGTGAATCTGCCTATAAAGGGCAGTGAATTTGCCTATAAAGGGGCGTCAATTTGCCTATAAAGGGGTGTGGTTTTGCATATAAAGGGGCGTGGTACCTGTCACATTAAGTTTGACGAGATATCCCTATTTGTACTACTACTTGTGGCTAGACAGAAAAAAATAATATGATATTATACATCCTTTTGCTGAAGTACGGAAGATATCATATTTGGGTATTATGTTAAGCCCTAACCCGGAGGAATGGTACAATATGAATTTTCATAAATGTTTTATTTCCTGTAGACGGAAATTGGAAGATTGGATCAATTTAACTATTTCTTTAACTGCTAGGGTCATCCTAATAAAAACAGTATTATTTCCCAAATTATTATTACTATATACAAAACATTCCAATTCCTATTCACAAAAGTTACTTAAAAGAATATAACAAGGCTTGTTCAAAATTTCTTTGGAAAGGCACTAAGCCACGTATAGCGATAGCCCGGGTTATGAATAATAAAACAGCGGCAGGGTTGGCCCTTCCAAATATGCAATTTTACAGTTTAGCTGCACGTAGTAAGGTCACGATAGACTGGCTATTAGAGCGTGAACAAGTCTCTTCCATTACCTGGGAAACTGCATTGATTGCCCCATTTAGACTAGATGCGCTATTGCATTGTACAATTACAGAACTTCCCTCAGATCCCTTTCAACTTATAACTTTCAAGAATATTATTATCGCTTGGCAGGAAACATGTAATGAAAAGGGTTGTTCTCCACATGTTTCCAAATTTCTCCCTATTGTTGGGAATCCTAATTTTTTACCAGGTCTAGGTGACGGACCATTTATGCAATGGTTTCGGAAAGGTCTGATTTACATTATGCAATTGCTGGACATAAATTTAAATGTAGTAACTTTGGAGAGTTAAATAAACAATTTGGACTTACAAAGTGTGATTTCTATGCATTTTTGCAAGTAAGGAATTATATAGGTGAACTTAAACAAAGATATTGGTTGGACTGGTCGCTGCAAGAATTACAAACCAAGATTAACATCTATTCAATAGGACGCTATTCCATCTCTGCTCTCTACTCTCTTCTTAATCAGAAGCCTTCTTTAGAACAATTAGATTATATAGTAATTAAATGGCGCTTTGCGTTTCCACAAATTGACAGACAGGTAATATTAGATACATTTAAGTTAACAGAGAAGAGCTGGGTTTTGACAGCATGGAGAGAATCTCAAATAAAAATAGCACTAATGACATATTTGACCTCTGCAAAATTATCAAGATGGTATGGGGTTAGTATTCCTTGCCCCAGATGCAGTGCTACTTCGGCAGATATCATACATTGTTTTTGGTACTGTCCTAAGATTGGGCAGTTTGGGGCTAAAATAGTGTATTGGATGAACACGACTCTCAGATTTGATTATGCTATTCAGCCCTTGGAGATTTTTTTCTTAGTTAAATTTCAAGGAGCAATTAGGAATTTGAAACTGATTAATATAATTATAATTTTGAGTAGAAATTTGATACTGAGAAAATGGAAAGCAAAGAGGGCTCCCACCTTGAGGGAACTTAAACAGGCTCTATTATCTCACTGTCTCTCTGAACAATATAATCTCCAAGAAATGTCTGATGACCGAGTAGAAGCGTACTTTAAACTTTGGAAAGTTTTTATACTATCTCTGTCATCGGAGACCCAAAACATTATAGTCAAACCATTAGTTAAATTAGTCTTCTTTCAACTGCAAGTGTTGGTAGGTACTTTTCCCAGTGCCTGGCTTACAAATTGATAATGCAGAGATATAAAGGATGAGGTGGGGGCAGAGGAATACAAGCTGTTTACCCTTTTTTTTTTGTGTGTGTTTTGTTCTATTTTTTTTATGTGTTTAAGAAAGTATTACGCTTGTAAATATAGCAACGATAAAGGCGTATTATATTGACGGGCAATTAAGATTATGTTACTTTGACTTTGTGATTCTGTGGGCTAGATAGCCACATTAACTGTTTATTTCTGTAACTTTTTGAATTTTCAATATGTAAGACAAAAAGAAAATAAAGATTTAAAAAAAAAAAAACGTATAACATAGCATAGTTTTTATCACACTCACATTTTAAAATTGTATAGAGAATTATCAGTTCTATTTTTCAACATAATAATCAGCCCGCTTTACATCGCCGGCTTTCAAAAATTGATTATGGTTATTTAACCATCGCCGTGGATCTCCATATCCAGAAAGAAAGTAAATTTTAGCGCTATCAACAACGAGGGACTTGATTGAATAATTTATGAAGCTTATGGTGAAAAGGAAAGATGATTCTGTTTATTGTGGTTAATAATATAGTGACAGCTTAATAACACAAACCTGTATATTTGGTTAATAGCACAGAATATTATGGAAAGTTAAATAAAGAAACAAGCGTTATTACGCTCAGCTCTTTGAAAGAGAAAGCTCCGGGTGCTGCTGGGAAATTACTCTGAAACATATTGCAGAGAGTTGTTCTAGTGCGCATGTCTGTGGGTCTGACGCCAGAGAAACTAAATCCTTTTACTGTTATGCAATGTGCAACGCTGTTTCAAGCGTTTAACGATTAGCTTACAATTTAAGGGGGCAGTGTAAATTGGATGCAGCAAAGTATAAAATGTATAACACAACTATTCTTTAGTATTATTTATGTGTATTACTGGCTTTGTTTTGGAAATCACATCCCATTCAAATGGATTTGTAATCAATCAAGTTATAATCAACTAACAATTTAAAGGGATAGTGTACATTTGATGCTCCTGGATTGAAGCGATGGTAAGCTGCCCACTTTTTTAAATCAGATCCTGTATGTTAGTTTTTGATGGACTTTAATTGATCACTTCTTCTGTGCCATTCTAATACCACTTCAAAAGTAATGTTTTTTGTGAGCTAATGGTTTGAACTCTTCTCCAATCAGTGCTCTAGCTACAAAAAAGTGCCATATGGATAGAGTGCTGATTGGAGAACAGTTCAAACCAATAGCTCACAAGCAAACATTACTTTTGAAATGGGCGGGTATCTGATTATAAGAAGTGAAAAGATTACCATCACTTTAATAATGTTTTCAATGGCTTTTTGTGTCAGCAGCAGACTATAAAATCTATGACACAACACTCCTTTAGGTTTATATATATATATATATATATATATATATATATATATATATATATATATATATATATATATATATATTTATATTATATATATATATATTTATATATAAATTAAATGCAATAATGAGCACTCTCACCTTAATGGCAACTGCTAGGGTGCCAGCGGTTAAATATATCAAGTAGGAGAAGGCACTCACTGGTCTTTTCAAATGTACTTTATTTCAAAAGCGTGACGTGTCGGGGGACATCTTAAGGAAGGGGAGTATCCCCCCAAAACCTCACGCTTTTGAAATAAAGTACACTTGATGAGACCAGTGAGTGCCTTCTCCTACTTGATATAAGAAAAGCACTCGCCGCTTTTAAACAATAAACCATTTATTGGTAAACGTTTTCAGGGTCTCCCTGTCCTCAGACCAAAATAGAATACAAAAACCCTTTCCTCTTCACCCTAAATAGTGCTCCCACCACTGTACTTCCATGTGAATGACCGTCAGCGTCCTCCTGGTGCAACTGCACAATACGCAGGAGACCGTACGGTACCACATATTGGATCAAAAAACTAAAAAGCAAAAGCAGGTTAAACAATACATCACTGTGGAAACCAACACCCACAATATGGCGTTATTACTCAATTACTAATAGTCACAACCTTTACTAAATATTGCTCAATGATGTTGGACTAGCCTAACCACTACAGCTACACAGTATGTTACAGCAAAAAAGCAACCTAGCAACACATTTAACAAGCTAACACAGATAGCGATAACTATTCTATTGCTCAGGCAGCCTGTAGGCTTAATATTTACCTAAATGATAATAATATCAGAATCTGCAGAATGGCACTGTCCTATTATTATACAAAAATTGTTACTCATATGCTAACACATGGCATAATTATTCTACTGAAAGCAATAGAAAACCACGGCCCTACACTGTCACCAATTAGGTAACTTAAATACAACAATATGAAAATATCTCTTAAAAGTACCTATGCAATGTGATCAAAAAATACAGAGGAATGGAATTACATAGGGAATGTAGTTGAGAAAACAGATTTAACGTACAATGGTCTCTAAACTGCATTAAACAATGATCACAATAAATGTAATCATAGGTTATAATAACTAATAATAGAACAGTGCCATTCTGCATATTCTTTCTGATATTATTATCATTTAGGTATATATTAAGCCTTCAGGCTGCCTAAGCAATAGAATAGTTATCGCTATCCATCGGCTAGATTGCGAGTTATGCATTAGGCTGAAAAAGCAGCGTTAACAGGCCCTAACGCTGCTTTTACCCCTACCGCTGCTATTATGAGTCTTGCAGGTTTAGGAGCACCGCACATTTCTTTTTCCTTACCGCAAAACGACTTACGTAAACTTCGCAAAGTCTTTTTTCTATGGGACTTCCATAGCGCTGATATTACGAGTCTGTCCTGGGAGGCCAAAAAGTGAGTGGTACACCCTCTACCTCCAAGATCCCTAATGCATTTAAAAGTCAGTAGTTAAGAGTTTTATGGTACAACGCCGTAACATTAAATTCATAACTAAAGTGCTAAAAAGTACACTAACACCCATAAACTACCTATTATCCCCTAAACCGAGGCCCTTCCGCATTGCAAACACTAAAATACATTTTTTAACCCCTAATCTGCCGCTCCGGACATCGCTGCAACTATGATAAACATATTAAACCCTAAACAGCTGCACTCCCGCCTTGCAAACACTAGTTAAATAATATTAACCTCTAATCTGCCATCCCTAACACCGCCGCCACCACCTACTTACATTTATTAACCCCTAATCTGCCATCCCCAACTTTGCCACCACTATATTAAATGTATTAACCCCTAAACCTAAGTCTAACCCTAACACCCCCTAACTTAAATATAATTACAATAAATCTAAATAAAAATTAATATTATTACCTAAATAATTCCTATTTAAAACTAAATACTTACCTGTAAAATAAACCCTAAGCTAGCTACAATATAACTAATAGTTACATTGTATTTAGCTTAGGGTTTATTTTTATTTTACAGGCAAGTTTGTATTTATTTTAACTAGGTAGAATAGTTATTAAATAGTTATTAACTATTTAATAGCTACCTAGCTAAAATAAATACAAAAGTACCTGTAAAATAAAACCTAACCTAAGTTACAATAACACCTAACCTAACCCTACAATTAAATAAATTAACTAAATTAGCTAAAGTACAAAAACAAACACTAAATTACAGAAAATAATAAACAAATTACAAGATATTTAAACTAATTACACCTAATCTAATATACCTATCAAAATAAAAAAGCCCCCCCAAAATAATAAAAAAAACCTAGCCTAAACTAAACCATCAATAGCCCTTAAAAGGGCCTTTTGCGGGGCATTGCCCCAAAGTAATCAGCTCTCTTACCTGTAAAAAAATATA
This sequence comes from Bombina bombina, assembly GCF_027579735.1. Taxonomy (NCBI): domain Eukaryota; kingdom Metazoa; phylum Chordata; class Amphibia; order Anura; family Bombinatoridae; genus Bombina; species Bombina bombina. The sequence continues at coordinate 178,414,583 of NC_069508.1, forward strand.
CAAACAACCCACCAACAGTAAAACCCACCACCCACACAACCAACCCCCCAAATAAAATACTATCTAAAAAAAAAACCGTAAGCTCCCCATTGCCCTGAAAAGGGCATTTGGATGGGCATTGCCCTTAAAAGGGCAGTTAGCTCTTTTGCGGCCCAAACCCTAATATAAAAAATAAAACCCACCCAATACACCCTTAACAAAACCTAACACTAACCCCCTGAAGATCGACTTACTGTTCTGAAGACCGGACATCCATCCTCAAGGAGGAGGCAGAAGTCTTCATCCAACCAGGCCGAAATCCTCAACGAAGCCGGGAGAAGTCTTTATCCAAGCCGGGTGAAGTGGTCCTCCAGACGGGCAGAAGTCTTCATCCAGACGGCATCTTCTATCTTCATCCATCCGACGCAGAGCGGGTCCATCTTCAAGACATCCAACGCGGAACATCCTCTTCCAACAAAGTCTTCTTACTGAATGACGGTCCCTTTAAGTGACGTCATCCAAGATGGCATCCCTTAGATTCCGATTGGCTGATAGAATTCTATCAGCCAATCAGAATTAATTTAGAACAAATCCTATTGGCTGATGCAATCAGCCAATAGGATTGAAGTTCAAACCTATTGGCTGATCCAATCAGCAAATAGGATTGATCTCACATTCTATTAGCTGTTCCATTCAGCCAATAGAATGCAAGCTAAATCCTATTGGCTAATTGGATCAGCCAATATGATTGACCTTCAATCCTATTGGCTGATTGCATCAGCCAATAGGATTTTTTCTACCTTATTTCAGATTGGCTGATAGAATTCTATCAGCATATCGGAGTCTAAGGGACGCCATCTTGAATGATGTCACTTAAGGAACCGTCATTCAGTAAGAAGACTTTGTTTGAAGAGGATGCTCCTCGTTGGATGTCTTGAAGATGGACCCGCTCCGCGTCGGATGGATGAAGATAGAAGATGCCGTCTGTATGAAGACTTCTGCCCGTCTGGAGGACCACTTCGTCCGGCTTTAATGAAGATTTCTCCCGGCTTCGTTGAGGACTTTGGCCCAGTTGGATGAAGACTTCTGCCGCTTCCTTGAGGTTGGATGTCCGGTCTTCAGAACAAGTCGATCTTCAGGGAGTTAGTGTTAGGTTTTTTTAAGGGTTTATTGGGTGGGTTTTATTTTTTAGATTAGGGTTTGGGCCGCAAAAGAGCTAACTGCCCTTTAAAGGGCAATGCCCATCCAAATGCCCTTTAAAGGGCAATAGGGAGCTTAGGTCTTTTTAGATAGTATTTTATTTGGGGGGTTGGTTGTGTGGGTGGTGGGTTTTACTGTTGGGGAGTTGTTTATTTTTATTTTTTACAGTTAAAAGAGCTGATTACTTTGGAGCAATGCCCCGCAAAAGGCCCTTTTAAGGGCTATTGATAGTTTAGTTTAGGCTAGGTTTTTTTTTTTTTTTGGGGGGGCTTTTTTTATTTTGATAGGGCAATTAGATTAGGTGTAATTAGTTTAAATATCTTGTAATTTGTTTATTATTTTCTGTAATTTAGTGGGGGGGGGTTTGTATTTTAGCTAATTTCATTTATTGTATTTAATTGTTGTTGATTTAGTTAATTTATTTAATTATAGTGTAGTGTTAGGTGTTATTGTAACTTAGGTTAGGTTTTATTTTACAGGTTCTTTTTGTATTTATTCTAGCTAGGTAGTTATTAAATAGTTAATAACTATTTAATAACTATTCTACCTAGTTAAAATAAATACAAACTTGCCTGTAAAATAAAAATACTACTCCCTAAAATTAACCCTACATGCTCTCTACAAGCTCCCTAATTAACCCCTTCTCTGCTAGGCATAATAAACGTGTGGTGCGCAGCGGCATTTAGCGCCTTCTAATTACCATAAAGCAACACCAAAGCCATATGTGTCTGCTATTTCTGAACAAAGGGAATCCCAGAGAAGCATTTACAACCATTTGTGCTACAATTGCACAAGCTGTTTGTAAATAATTTCAGTGAGAAACCTAAAATTGTGAAAAACTTAACATTTTTTTTTATTTGATCGCATTTGGCTGTGAAATGGTAGCATGAAATATACCAAAATGGGCCTAGATTAATACTTGGGGGTGTCTTCTATTCTACACTAAAGCTAAAATTAACACTACACTCTCCCTACAAGCTCCCTAATTAACCCCTTCACTTCTGGGCATAATACACATGTGGTGTGCAGCGGCATTTTGTGGCCTTTTAATTACTAAAAAGTAATGCCACAGCCATATATGTCTGCTATTTCTGAACAAACGGGATCCCAGAGAAGCATTTACAACCATTTGTGCCATAATTGCACAAACTGTTTGTAAATAATTTCAGTGAGAAACCTAAAGTTTGTGAAAAAGTAAACGTTTTTTATTTTATTTGATTGCATTTGGCGGTGAAATGGTGGCATGAAATATACCAAAATGGGCCTAGATCAATACTTTGGGTTGTCTACTAAAAAAAATATATATATATACATGTGAAGGGTTATTCAGGGATATCTGACAGATCATATCAGTGTTCCAATGCAACTATCGTTAATTTTGAAAACAAAATGATTTGGAAATAGCAAAGTGCTACTTGTACTTATGGCCCTATAACTTGCAAAACAAGCAAAGAACATGTAAACATTAGGTATTTCTAAACTCAGGACAAAATTTAGAAACTATTTTGCATAGGAGGTTTTTTTGTTAGTTGTAGAAGTGTAACAGACTTTGGGGGTCAAAGTTAGAAAAAGTGTGTTTTTTTCCCATCATATTTTATATAGCTTTTTTATAGTAAATTATAAGATATGATGAAAATAATAGTATCTTTAGAAAGTCCATTTAATGGCGAGGAAGACCATATATAATTTGTGTAGGTACAGGAAAGGAGCCAAAGAAAAATTACAACTAACACAAACACTGCAGAAATGTTCAAACAGCCTTGAACCCTGATGGTCAGCAAAATGGAATAGTGCTCTGGTCACAAAGAGGTTAAGGATTGGGTAATTTTGTCATTTATTTAAAAAATATATAGCCCAAGTATAACAAATGGTGAACTCTCCCCACCATGAAAAAATGGAGTTTATTAGTGTAGTTCTCACATCACATTAGCAGTCACTTTTTGCCTCCACCTAGTGGTAATCCTAACTCCTGTGCTGCAAGGTAATGACCTATCTGTCCGCAGACCTTACAAAGCTGAGGGTGAGAATTGAAGATGTTTTTTCTTTATTGAAAATAATAATATAGTGACCATTTAATAACACAAATGTGTATATTTCTATAATAGTACAAAACATTATAGATAATATAAACAAGCAACAGGCTTTGTACGCGCCCAACTCTCTCAAAGCGAATGCTCCGGGTGCTGTTTGGAAATTCATCATAGTGCAGCGAGTTATTCTAGTGCGCATGTCTGCAAGTCTCAAACTGACGTCACTTGCAGAGAAACTGAAGCTTATTTACGGTGATAAAACAAACAACTCGAAATCTGTTTCAAGCATTAAACGAGCAACTTACAATTTGAAGGAATAGAATGCACGTTTGATGCTCCGTATAGAATAAGCAGCAGAGTATTATTAACCCTTTGGCTGCTAAGCCATTTCCCACCTGGGTGCTAATATTTTTTTTATTATTATTATTTTTGAAAACTTTGTTAAGTATAAATAAAGTTGTGCGGTGACATCTTAGCACATCACGTGAAGCCCCGCCGATGCCTGTCACTCTACAAGCACGATCGCCGGGGTAGGAGCAGTAAGGAGCCCTCAGATCATGAGCACCAGAGTGAGAAACTCTGTGACGGCTCAGAGCTGTCATTAGCATTCAAAGGGTTAAAACGCTATTAACATTCTACCATTACTGCTTTACATAGCCGGTGTTCTGTCGAGAACTCCAATTCCTCAAAAACTCCAATCTGACGTCACTTCTGATAACTCTTCTATTTTAATGTCTGTTTTGCCTCTTTCTGTACCGCCGATGTTCTAAAGTAACATGTATACTATAGGAATGTGTATACTACGTCACTTCCGGTGATGTGTAATCAGCTGTTGGAGGGGTGTGGCGCTAAATGCGCATGCGCGAGAGGCCCAACCTCCTCCAAACAGCTGTTTAAGGAGATTTATTAGATAACAACAGGTCGCAGGATTCTTTGAACCTAATCTGCAATGTGCATGCGCATACAATGAGGCACATGCGCACAAGGCCCTACTCAGTGATCCATTGCGCCGCCGACTTATGTTATGAATTTTATAATAAAGGCTATATTTTTCTATGAAGTCCGGTGACTGCTCCAATATTTTATTCTGGTGGGAAATGGAAGGTGAGGGTATCATGACAGTAGCACTATGCTTAAATAAAAGGAGAGATGCGCTCAACCTGGGAGCGAACAATAGCATAATAGTATGTTCTATGACTAGTTACCAACCTAGAAGCAGCTGCATTTTGCTCAATATGCGCTTTTCACAGAGAAGAACTTTCTTGTGGCATATCAGTCTGATCCTGCCTTCACAGTACAGTCCAGCACCGAGATACCAGGCAATCTCTCTCTGAACAAGAGCAATGGCAAAATCCCAAACATATAATTCAACCTATTGTGGGCCTCATCAGTGACATGCAGCCATATCCCTCTAGGCACACTGAGCAACGGGTCCACGTCTGGATTCCCACATCACACATAGGGAGACCTCCCTAAGTGACATAATTTGCATAAATTAAAGGAGAGAAGCGCTCAACCTGGGAATGAATAATAGCATAATAGCTTGTTCTATGGCTATTTACCACCCTAGAAGCAGCCTCTTTTTGCTCAATATGTGCCTTTCACAGAGAAGAACTTTCCTGTAGCATATCAGTCTGATCCTGACTTCACAGTACAGTCCAGCACCGAAATACCAGGCAATCCCTCTCTGAACGAGAGAAGTCTCCCTAAGTGAGATGCGGGAATCCAGACGTGGACCCGTTGCTCAGTGTGCCTACAGGGATATGGCTGCACCTCTCTGTCAAGGCCCACAATAGGCCAAAGTGTATGTCATGGTTTTGCTGGTTTTCTCATTCAGAGAAGGATTGCCTGTTATTTAGGGGCTTGGCTGGACTGTACTGTGAAGTCAGGCTCAGATTAATATACTACAGGAATGTTCATCTCTGTGAAATGCACATATTGAGCAAAAGGAGGCTGCTTCTAGGGTGGGAGCTAGCCATAGAGCAAGCAATCATGCTATTTTTGGTTCCCAGGTTGAGCGCTTCTCTCTTTTTATTTTAGTAGTACTATGCTATCACATTTGTCATTGTCATGCATATAGTGTTTACCTCACTCAAATACACTCTAAATTATATAGAATAAAGAGACTGCAATGCGCACGTGTGCAGTGAAGGCTATTACTCTCTATAAATTATGATTACGGGCCATATATTTCCTCCAACAGTTGCTTAATTTACATCAGCTGTTTGGAGGAGGTTGGGCCTTTTGCGCAAGCATCTGAGCGCCATACCCCTCCAGCAGCTGAGTCATGTGACCTAAAGTGATGAGGTATACACATTCCTATGCGGTATACCATTTTCTTTAGAACACCGATCCTCTGGAATACACTCCAAGTAAACCTTGGGTAATGAGGTTTACCTTGAAACCCCCAAGAGGAGCCAAATAAGATACTGAAAATAGATGATAACAGAACACATTTGATTGGTTCTGAATCCTGTCACTTGCGCGGGACACACACTAAGCCGATCAATTAACCAGAAGAGATATCAGATAAAGAGTTTCAATGTATTGGAGCTTTCGATAGAACCCATTTATTACTTTACTAATATGGATGGAAGCCCTGAATGCGTTCCTCTTGTCAAAGAAAAGTTAAAAAAGGTACATGAAACACAATTTTTTTCTTTCATGATTTAGAAAGAACATACAATTATAAACAACTTTCTAATTTACTTCTATTATCTAATTTGCTACATTCTCTTGATATTCTTTGCTGAAAAGCATATCTATATATGCATAGCAGCTGCTGATTGGTAGCTGCACATAGATGCCTCCTGTGATTGGCTCATCGTGTGCATTGCTATTACTTCATTAAAGTATATCTAAAGAATGAAGCAAATTATGTAATAGAAGTAAATTGGAATATTGTTTAAAATTGTATTCTCTACCTTAATCATGAAAGAAAATGTTTGGGTATAGTGTCCCTTTAATGATTAAGTTGCCTGAAGAACCTTTAATAGCTGAGGGAGAGAATTGAACATGATTTTGGTGGCTGGTGTCAATAATATTTTGTTTACTGTAATTAATATTATAGTGACAGTTAAATAGCACAAACCTGTATATTTATATAATATCACGAAACATAATCGAGATTTAAATAAACAAGCTTTATACGCTCAGCTCTCTCAAAGCGAAAAGCTCCGGGTGCTGCTCGGAAATTACTCTGAAACAGTGCAGTGGTTTTGATTTAGTGAAGGATCAGGGTTGTCCTCTCTGGCCGGGGACTTCCTTGTTGCTTCTGAAGGGATTGGTAGTAACTTCCCCTCTGTGAGTTAAAGCTCTGGAGGATGGTGGCAGTTTGGGAGACAGAGGGGAAGATTCTGATCCTCATCAAATACTTTGTCTGAAGATGGAAAGAGAACTTGCGGTGCCTGCTGGAGCTTTCGCTCTGGGCACCAGAAGAGTAAAGATTATTACGGATGATAATTCCTAAAGACTCAATAGAGCTACAATAAAATACTTTAATCCTTATAATTGAATACTTAATAGAATTGTTTAATGTTTTTTTTTTCTAACATCAATCTAAGCAAACAGCTCGTGTTACATCACATGACTCCCGGGTGTTAAATAGATATTTCTACTCTTTATAGCGGTGGCATTGTAGTATTTTCCATGAGTTACTAAGCTGATTCTCTGCAGAAACTAATGAGCTGAGGGTGAGGACTGAAGACGCTTTTGTAATACGTTACAATCATCATATATAAATAATATGTAAATAACGGGTTGTCATGCTGGAGATGAAGCGTCACAATACAGAGCTGTGATGTTTCTTCAGATTTGTAAGTCTTGTCCTTGCAACACAAACAACCTCCAGAAATGTATTAAAATATATAATCATAGACTCTGCCGCTAAAACCAAACTACTACAGAACAAGAGCAAAATGGGACTTTGTTTACCTCCAGGTATGCTTTACTATTGCAAGAATACAAAACAATAGTATTAAAATGTATAACATAGCATAGTATTTATCACACTCACATATTAAATATGTATAGAGAAACATAAGTACTATTTTTCAACATAATAATCAGCCCGCTTTACATCGCCAGCTTTCAAAAATTAATTATCGTTACCTTATTTACACCTGGAGCAATTTTAATTCTAGATCTATCGACAACGAGGGACTTGACTGAAGAATTTATAAAGCTGATGGTGAGAAAGGAAGACGATTTTGTTTATTAAGATTAATAGCAAAGTGACAGCTTAATAACACAAACCTGTATATTTGCCTAATAGCACAGAATATTATGGAACGTTAAAGGGCCACTAAACCCAAAATCTTTCCTTCATGATTCAGATAGAAAATAGAAATTTAAACAACATTACAATTTACTTCCATTATTTAATTTGCTTCATTTTTTAAATATCCTTAGTTGAAGAAAAAGCAATGCACATGGTGAGCCAATCACACAAGGCTTCTATGTGCAGCAACCAATCAGCAGCTAGTGAGCATATCTAGATATGCTTTTCACCAAAGAATATCAAGAGAATAAAACAAATTAGATAATATAAGTAAATTAGAAAGATGTTTAAAATTGCATTCTCTTTCTAAATCATAAAAGAAAAAATGTGGGTGGCATGTCCCTTTAAATAAAGAAACAAGCGTTATTACGCTCAGCTCTCTGAAAGAGAAAGCTCTGGGTGCTGCTCGGAAATTACTCTGAAACATATTGCAGAGAGTTGTTCTAGTGCGCATGTCTGCGTGTCTGACGCCAGAGAAACTAAAGCCTTTTACTGTTATTCAATGTGCAACTCTGTTTCAAGCATTTAACAATTAGCTTACAATCGCCTAGATTTAGAGTTTTGCGTTAGAGGGGGTGCGTTAGCTACGCGTGGTTTATTTCTAACGCACAGAGATTTTTAATGCAGGTATTTAGAGTTTATAAACAACCTTCTAATGATACTCCTAACGCGTATATTTCAGACGCGGAATCACGCCCGTGTTAGACAGTTTCCCATAGAGATCAATGGAAAAATCAAACAAACACGTTTTTTTTTTACCTAAAACTCGATCTCGCGAGAAATACGCACTGCTCGGTCATATGACATATACCACATAATGCAGAACAATAACACACCGCAAATGTCAGAACAACAATCACAAAACAAAGCACATAAGCATTACACATTCATAAGCGGGGGAAAATTAAAAAAATAAAATAAAGGGAATACGCATATACTTTACGATACGGAAATACGGAAAATAAAAAAAAGGAAAAATAAATGCACACTCATACACAAGCAAAATACTTGCATTCAACATTAACAAATATTAGGACAAACATACATATACAACACTTCACAAATACCACACCATCGCAAATTAACATTAACACATAATACTATTGGACAATGTTATAGAAAACGAGCACTATGACATCATCGCATTCTACACATTCCACAAATACTAACTCGAAATGAGCATGCGCAAATTCACACAACTAATACACATTGCACAAATACTAATTACTAACAAAGCACACCTGAACACAATTTACAAGGCAAACCGGTACATCATTAAACATTTACACAGGGTATATAAGCACCACACAAGCATGGCTTCTTTGACTGTGTTGCTGGTGGGTTTTTGGAGATTACAGAGAGATTTAGTGAGTTAGTGGTAGTGTGAGTTAGTGGGAGCGTGAGTTAGTGGCTCGTGAGTTAGTGGGAGCGTGAGTTAGTGGGAGCGTTAGTGAGCGACAGTTGGTTTGGGTGAGTGTGCGAGTGCTTTTTCTGTATACTTAACACATTTACACGCAAACACATTCAATACATACACTTATCAATAACACTACATACACTCCATACCCCATACCCTCTCATACTACACTCCATACCCCATTTCCTGTAGTCCCATTCCCTTTCATCCAATTTCCTCTATTCCCATACCCCATTCCCTCTAATTCCATCCCCATCCCCTAGTTACATTTAGTTTACATATCCTTCTTTTAGTCTTCTTATACATTTTGCTTGATTAAATACTCCTTACCCTCTTTTATTTATATCCCTTTCACACTTTCAGCACTTTTTTTGGTCGTTTTAGTTCTTTATTTTGACCCCCTTTCATTTGGGCACACTCACTTTTTGTTGGATTAGTTGGGGTTTAGTTTAGGGAAGAGATGGAGGAGGAGGGCAGGCAGGAGATTAGTCAGGGGAGAGGTAGAGGGGGGAGGAGAGGGAGGGTGGGGGAGAGGAACAGGACAGGAAGGGGGGCAGGAAGCAGGGGTGGAAGCGGTGGGTGGACCCAGCCACTTTGTTCAAGATGAACAAGTGGCTGGGCCCAGTGGAGGACAGAGTAGGGCTTCACAGTCCGGGAAACAGAGGGCATCATCACAGGGGAAGGCCAAGGTGACTAGGGAGGCGAGGTTTACTATGGAGGAGAAGGAGGTCCTCGTAGAAGCCTATATGGGCAGGTATAGGAGGCTGCAGGCTCAGAAGACCACCTCGAGTGACAAGTAGAAGCTCTGGTGGGAGATAAGGGATGCAGTTAATGCAGTGGGAGGCCAGAACAGAGATATGGACTCTATTAAACATCGCTACCGGGACTGCAAGATGGAGCTTAAAAAGAAAATAACCAGGGAGTACCAACATGCCACAGGGACCGGTGGCGGGCCTGCACTGATAGTTGAGTACTCCTGATGGGAGGAAATGTTGCGTCCCAGCATCTCCGAGGTGGCCATAGTCGGGATCGGAGGAATCGATACCGGGAACCTGCCACTCTCATCTGACGGTAAGCTCATTTAAGAATAAATTAACATCCAAATGTATTTAAGGATAAGATTAATGCTATTACGCTGTTTAACACATTATTACGTAAACGCATTCACAATTACTTTGTGATTACATTAGTATCTAGGCTATAGGTTAGGTGTGCATTTAAACAGACTGAAAACAAACGCAAAAACATTCAGATTGACCAGAGAGATATCACAAACACGGTTTTGAAAATGCGGAAATCGTATTGATTGTTAGATTTCAAAGTGGATTAATGAGGCTGCATTTGTAATTGTATCGAAAGCAAAATAATTTACATCTTTATTTTGAAATATGCTAATATATAAATTTCTTTCTTTTTTGCAATATACAGAGTCTGGGGAGGAGGCAGCACACCAACTACAGGCTCCTCCTTTTCCCCGGTATGAGAGTGGTGGGGATGAATCGCCACCTCGGAGAGAAGAGGCCCCCCCCTGCACAAGAAGCAGAGGCCCCCCCGAAGCAGAGGCCCACACTTAAGCAGAGGAAGAGCCCCCCACTGAAGCAGAGGAAGAGGCCCCTGAAGCAGAGGAAGAGGCCCCTCAAGCAGAGGAAGAGGCCCCTCAAGCACCAGCAGGCCGCCGTGCACCAGCAGGCCGCCGTGCACGGGCAGCCCGCCGTGCACAACAAGAGGAGATAGCCGAGGGGCGGGTGTTACTAGACTACATTGAACAGATGCGTACCTCCCGGATGGAAAATATCCAAGGGAGAAGTTGGATTATCGAAGAGCTTTGTGGCATTAGAGAAGGACAAACACAAATTATAGAGATCCTTACAAGAATAGAACAAGGACAAAACCGGAGTTTACAGCTACAAGAAGCTATGTTAAATTTCTTCCGGCAGGCGCATGCTGGGCCATCTGCTGCTGGGCCATCTGCTGCTGGGCCATCTCCTGCTGGGCCATCTCCTGCTGGGCCATCTCCTCCTGGGTCATCTCCTCCTGGGCCATCTCCTCCTGGGCCATCTCCTCCTGGGCCATCTCCTCCTGGGCCATCTCCTCCATCTCCTCACCTTGTTCATCCCAGTACTCCTCCTTCCACTCTTCCCACAACGTCTCCGATGAGAACTCGTCGGAGGGGGCAGTTGCCCCTCCCAGAGCCTCAGCCTCGTGGGAAGAGGGGAAGGAAGAGGAAGTAAGTATTTAGTTGAGATATGTTTGTTTTGTATTTATTTAATGTGTAATGGATAGGTATGTGATGATGTGGTTTTCATACACTTGTGGACCACACTCTGTATATAATCTGCTTCTATGGGATCGGGTCCATGGAGGCAGATTGTTTGCAGAGTGTGGGTTATAAGTGTGTGGACACCACATCATCACATACCTATCCTTGTTCATGATATTGATTGGTTTCTGTGATGTGATGTCCAAACTGTTTCCCTAATCTCAAACAAAATGACCTTTATAATTATCCATGATGGCATATTACTGTTTGAATGACAATAACACAGCTTAAAGGGACAGTCAGAACATTATTGTTTACAAAGAAAACACTGTATTACGCATTATCAAGTTGGAAACAAAAACATGGAGAAATACATGTGACTTATGTGCTTACCCTTGTATCTATGCCTATGAAAACTGACCACTTATTTGTTGTTCTGACATAACAACATTTTAGACAATCAATGATCAATACAGGGTAAATATGCTGTATGAGCTCAAGGTTTTCAATATCCAAATGCTATCAAAATGCCCTCTAGTGGTCAAATTTCATTCTGATTACATGCACTCTTCAAGCTCTTAGAAATGAGCACACGAACGTCATAGGTTTAGCTAGCAAATAAAAATAACCAGAGAAAAATGATTAATTGGTGAGAAACCTTTGATATCATTTTTATTTCAAAAATTGTTTTTTTAATAATGCAAATCATTATTTGTTTTCTAGACTGTCCCTTTAAAAAATTACATATGCTAACATATACTAATATTTGGTGATTGTTGGTATATCTACATGTACTTGTTCAAACAAGAAATATTGGAAAAAGATTTCTATTGACGTGTTAAATAAAGTCTATTTTCTTAAAGAGACATTATTGTGTTTGATTTATTTTAGAAAGACATTTGTTTTAACAAGGAATATGGTTTAAAGTCCTTTAAGGAGTGACTAAACAAATATATGCTCACAATAATATATTTGGAGATGAACCAATGTGGAACTCTTACATGATACAACAATCAACATTTGCATTAAAGGGACAGTATACAAAAATAGTATATAAAAATAATATTTGAATGTTGACAGCACATGTATTACAATTTCACTTATATCCTATTATAGCAGTTAAAGTGACATGAAACACAACAATACAAACATTTACATTTATTTCTAAAATGTATTTAAAATTGCAATGTCGTACATAATCGGGTAACCTAAAATGTTGTTTTCTAGTCTATTTAAACCATGCTGCTTGCAAAAAATTTGAGTTAATAATCCTCTGCTTCTACTGAAATATCTCTTTATTTTCAATAATGGATTCTATTTCATATATCACAGTATTACGTTATCTTGCGTGACATTCATAGCTAGCAATATAGCACATACTAGTTTATAAAATATAAATATGTTTCTTATTGATATGCCAAGCTGTCAAATGAGTCCTTGTATTGACTGATGTTTTCACTCGATCAAGGATGTGCCATGTTGCTTAAGACGTCACCTGCCAGGCTGTCCAATGAGTCTTTGTATTGGCTGACGTTTTTACGCGATCAAGGATGCGCATTTTATTGGCTGATGTTTTTGCGCGATCAAGGATGCGCCTTTGATTGTATGGCGTTTTAACGCGATCAAGGATGCACCTTTGATTGGATGGCGTTTTTACGCGATCAATGATGCGCATGGTTAATTAAGACGTCACATGCCTTGGTATAAAAACCGTCTGATTGGATTACGTAGTCCCGCAATATTTGAATTTGCACGTAACCCACGTTTGTGAATGAGAATCCAAGTTTAAAACCATGGCGAGTATGGATTGTGTGAATCATGTACATTGTTGACACATAGCTGATAAAGAACACAACATTCTCTTTTGATGGCTATCTCGTTGAATAAACGAAATGTTTTCCTGCATAAGATATTTTAAGGCAAGTGCGAATCCATGGATATAGTCCATCTTGTTTAATATGTTTCTCAACATTATGTTCCTTTATATGAATAATGACTGTGTTGGTTATAAGTTTCAACATATCGAATTCCAAAATATGCCCTATTGTATTTGAATCAAGTAATCAATATGCATTGACCTTTATCATATGCTGAATATATGAGATGCCTACTTTTTCAAGATGTTATGTCGTGGTATTTTTAATTTAAGGGTCATTAGATACTCATTTTTAAAACACAAATATGTTGTTGTTTTTTTTAATTTTGCTTATTTTAAAATTAATGAATATTTTTGATGATGTTTAAATAACATTGCATTGATTTTCTGACTCCTCCCCAAGCCTCAAAGTTTGATGTGAATACCATCAGCTACCTTCTCCAGCTTGCTCCTGTTTGTGTAAAGGGTCTTTTCATATGCAAATGAAGGGGTATTGTGTTATTTTCCACTTGGAATGGGCTTTCCAGCTATCTTTTCAACATAGCTAAACAGATTTTCAAAGTAACGCCTAGATTTAGAGTTTGGCGTTAGCCGTCAAAACCAGCGTTAGGGGCTCCTAACGCTGGTTTTGGCCGCCCGCTGGTATTTAGAGTCAGTCATGAAAGGGTCTAACGCTCACTTTGCAGCCGCAACTTTTCCATACCGCAGATCCCCCTACGCCATTTGCCAGGAGTTAAGAGCTTTCTGGGCTAACGCTGGTTCATAAAGCTCTTAACTACTGTGCTCTAAAGTACACTAACACCCATAAACTACCTATGTACCCCTAAACCGAGGCCCCCCCCCACATCACCACCACTCTATTAAAAAATTTTAACCCCTAATCTGCCGACCGCACACCGCCGCAACCTACGTTATCCCTATATACCCCTAATCTGCTGCCCCTAACATTGCCGATCCCTATATTATATTTATTAACCCCTAATCTGCCCCCCCAACGTCGCCGCCACCTACCTACAATTATTAACCCCTAATCTGCCGACCGGACCTCACAGCTACTATAAAAAAGTTATTAACCCCTAATCCGCCTCACTCCCGCCTCAATAACCCTATAATAAATAGTATTAACCCCTAATCTGCCCTCCCTAACACCGCTGACATCTGCCGACCAGACCTCACCACTACTCTATTAAATGTATTTACCCCTAAAGCTAAGTCTAACCCTAACACTAACACCCCCCGAAGTTAAATATAATTTTTATCTAACAAAATAAATTAACTCTTATTAAATAAATTAATCCTAATTAAAGCTAAATACTTACCTGTAAAATAAACCCTAATATAGCTACAATATAAATTATAATGATATTATAGCTATTTTAGGATTAATATTTATTTTACAGGCAACTTTGTATTTATTTTAACCAGGTACAATAGCTATTAAATAGTTAATTACTATATAGTTACTATATAGTTAAATAACTATTTAATAGCTACCTAGTTAAAATAATTACAAAATTACCTGTAAAATAAATCCTAACCTAAGTTACAATTAAACCTAACACTACACTATCAATAAATTCATGAAATAAAATACCTACAATTATCTACAATTAAACCTAACACTACACTATCAATAAATTAATTACATAAAATACCTACAAATAAATACAATTAAATAAACTAACTAAAGTACAAAAAATAAAAAAAGAACTAAGTTACAAAAATAAAAAAATAATTTACAAACATTAGAAAAAGATTACAACAATTTTAAGCTAATTACACCTACTCTAAGACCCCTAATAAAATAACAAAGCCCCCCAAAATAAAAAAATGCCCTACCCTATTCTAAAATACAAATAGAAAAGCTCTTTTACCTTACCAGCCCTTAAAAGGGCCTTTTGCGGGGCATGCCCCAAAGAATTCAGCTCTTTTGCCTGTAAAAAAAAACCATACAATACCCCCCCCAACATTACAACCCAACACCCACATACCCCTAATATAACCCAAACCTCCTTAAATAAACCTAACACTAAGCCCCTGAAGATCTCCCTACCTTATCTTCACCACGCCGGGTATCACCGATCCATCCAGAGGAGCCTCCGAAGTCTTCATCCAAGCCCAAGCGGGGGCTGAAGAAGTCCATCATCGGGCTGAAGAGGTCCATCATCGGGCTGAAGTCTTGATCCAAGCTGGATCCGGAAGAAAGAAGATTGAAGATGCCGCTTGATAGAAGACTTCAGCCCGATGATGGACCTCTTCAGCGCCCGCTTGGATCAAGACTTCAGCCCAATGATGGACCTCTTCAGCCCGATGATGGACCTCTTCAGCCCGATGATGGACTTCTTCAGCCCCCGCTTGGGCTTGGATGAAGACTTCGGAGGCTCCTCTGGACGGATCGGTGATACCCGGCGTGGTGAAGATAAGGTAGGGAGATCTTCAGGGGCTTAGTGTTAGGTTTATTTAAGGGGGGTTTGGGTTAGATTAGGGGTATGTGGGTGGTGGGTTGTAATGTTGGGGGGGTATTGTATGTTTTTTTTTACAGGCAAAAGAGCTGAATTCTTTGGGGCATGCCCCGCAAAAGGCCCTTTTAAGGGCTGGTAAGGTAAATGAGCTTTTCTATTCTTTTAAGGGCTGGTAAGGTAAAAGAGCTTTTCTATTTGTATTTTAGAATAGGGTAGGGCATTTTTTTTATTTTGGGGGGCTTTGTTATTTTATTAGGGGGCTTAGAGTAGGTGTAATTAGCTTAAAATTGTTGTAATCTTTTTCCAATGTTTGTAAATTATTTTTTTTATTTTTTGTAACTTAGTTCTTTTTTATTTTTTGTACTTTAGTTAGTTTATTTAATTGTATTTATTTGTAGGTATTTTATGTAATTAATTTATTGATAGTGTAGTGTTAGGTTTAATTGTAGATAATTGTAGGTATTTTATTTCATGAATTTATTGATAGTGTAGTGTTAGGTTTAATTGTAACTTAGGTTAGGATTTATTTTACAGGTAATTTTGTAATTATTTTAACTAGGTAGCTATTAAATAGTTATTAACTATTTAATAGCTATTGTACCTGGTTAAAATAAATACAGAGTTGCCTGTAAAATAAATATTAATCCTAAAATAGCTATAATATAATTATAATTTATATTGTAGCTATATTAGGGTTTATTTTACAGGTAAGTATTTAGCTTTAATTAGGATTAATTTATTTAATAAGAGTTAATTTATTTCGTTAGATAAAAATTATATTTAACTTCGGGGGGTGTTAGTGTTAGGGTTAGACTTAGCTTTAGGGGTTAATAAATTTAATAGAGTAGCGGTGAGGTCCGGTCGGCAGATTAGGGTTAATACTTGAAGTTAGGTGTTGGTGATGTTAGGGAGGGCAGATTAGGGGTTAATACTATTTATTATAGGGTTAGTGAGGCGGATTAGGGGTTAATAACTTTATTATAGTAGCAGTGAGGTCCGGTCGGCAGATTAGGGGTTAATAAGTGTAGGTAGGTGGCGGCGACGTTGGGGGGGGCAGATTAGGGGTTAATAAATATAATATAGGGGTCGGCGGTGTTAGGGGCAACAGATTAGGGGTACATAGGGATAACGTAGGTGGCGGCGGTGTACGGAGCAGCAGATTAGGGGTTAAAAAAATTATGCAGGGGTCAGCGATAGTGGGGGCGGCAGATTAGGGGTTAATAAGTGTAAGACTAGGTGTGTTTAGATTTGGGGTACATGTTAGGGTGTTAGGTACAGACTTAGGAAGTGTTTCCCCATAGGAAACAATGGGGCTGTGTTAGGAGCTGAACGCTGCTTTTTTGCAGGTGTTAGTTTTTTTTTCAGCTCAAACGGCCCCATTGTTTCCTATGGGGGAATCGTGCACAAGCACGTTTTTTAAGCTGGCCACGTCCGTAAGCACCGCTGTTATTGAGAGTTGCAGTGGCAGTAAATTATGCTCTACGCTCCCTTTTTGGCATCTAACGCAGCCCTTCTGTGAACTCTAAATACCAGCGGTATTTAAAAGGTGCGGGAGAAAAAAAGCACGCGTAGCTAACGCACCCCTTTGGCCGCAGAACTCTAAATCTAGCGGTAAGTGTTTAAACCGTTTTCTCATGGATTTTGATATCAGTATGTGGTCATCTGGTTGTTTATAGTAGTATCTATTACATGCAATTGTCTGAAAATGATTGTATACTGTCTCTTTAATGTAAATGTTGAGTATTATGTCATGTATGAGTTCCACATTGGTTAATCTCCAAATATATTATTGTGAGCATATATTTCTAAAGTAACTCATAAAAGGACCTGAAACCATATTCCTTCTAAATGAAATGTCTTACTTAAAAAAATTCAAACTCAATAATGTCTCTTTAAGAAAATAGACTTTATTTAACACGTCATTAGAAATCCTATTGCAATATTTTCTTGTTTGAACAAATACATGTAGATATACCAACAATCAAAGAATTAGCATTTGTAATTTTTTAAAGTGACAGTCTGGAAAACCAATAATGAATTTATTGGTGAAAAAAACATTTGTATTTTTATAAATTATCTCAAACTTTTATCACCAATTTATCATAATTCTCTTGTTATTGTTTGTCGACAGCTAAACCTAGGAGGTTCATGGGATCATTTCTTAGAGCTTGAAGAGTGCACGTAATCTGAATGAATTTTAACCACTAGAGGGCCTTTTGTTCAAATTTTCATATAGAAAACATTGAGCTCATACAGCATAGTGACCCTGGATTGATCAGTGATATTTGTGATGGTGTCGTATTTGTGAAGTGTTGTGAATGTTCGTTTGTACTAATATTCCGTAATGTTGAATGCGAGTGTTGTGCAATTTTTTTTTCGTGTTGTTTTGTTCCGTGTTTCCGGATCGTAAGGTATATGTGTATTCCTCATTTAGTGTAATGTTTTATTTTCCCCGCTTATGAATGTGTAATGCGTGTGTGCTACGTTTTGTGATTGCTGTTATTGCATTTTCATTTTGTTTTTATTGTGCATTATGTGGTATAGGTCATATGACCGAGCAGTGCGTATTTCTCGCGAGATCGAGTGTTAGGTGAAAAAAGCGTGCTTTTCTGATTTCTCATTGATCTCTATGGGAGACTGTCTAACGCGGGCGTGATTACGCATATAAAATAGACCCGTTAGGATTCGCGTTAGGAGCTTGTTTTGAAACTCGTAATACCAGCGTTAAAAACAGCGTGCGTTAGAAAAAAAAGACGCGTAGCTAATGCACCCCTTCTAACGCAAAACTCTAAATCTAGGCGTTAGGTTCTCCACATATTGATGTGTATTGGCAGCGTTTATCAAATTTTGGTCTGATGTACGGTACAGCAGATGCTGAGGTAGAACCATTCTTCTACCAGTCAGCAGTTCAAAAGGTGACATCTTGGTAGCACTACTTAAAGTTGCTCTTAATGCCATTAAGACTAGAGGTAGTTTTACATCCCAGTCTTTACCTGTTTCACTCACAAACTTTTTGAGGATTTTCACAACGGACTGGTTGTAACGCACCTACACCACCACTTGAGGCAGCTCTATAAGCAATATGGAGCTTTCTTTTTACCCCTAGTATTTTCCACATTTTGGTCATCACTTCACTAGTGAAGTGGGTTCCCCGATCGGATTCGATTCTTTGGGGTAGACCAAATCTGGAAAACACGTGGTTGATGAGCAAAGCCGCGCATGTTTCAGCACTATTGTTAGGTGCACTGATGCACTCTACCCATTTAGTGAACAGGCATGTCACCGGTAACATGTATTTGTTACCTGTTGATGACCTTGTTACTGGACCAATAAAATCAATATGTATATATGACCATGGCATTACCATCCCCCTTTTCTGCAATGGCGCTCTATGCGTTGGCGCAGTGGGCTGGAACTGTGGACAGATTAAACACCCTTGACCGTAGGTTTGAACATCTTTCAACATGTGTGGCCAAAAAGCGTAGTCACGCAATATTTCATAGGTGAGTTTGGCACTATGATGACCAGATGTGGGAGCATCATGGGCATGTTGAAGCATTAGACCTCTGAACTTGGTGGGTACTACCCATTGCTGGATGCCAGTTTTGGAGGTTCTAATTAACAAACCATCCTGTAACTTGAATTGTGTTCTGGATTTTATTAAGATTCTAAGATCTTCTTTGCCAATACAATCATCTTTTGATATGGGGTTGCTTTCAGGATCTCCTATGTGTTTATAAAAGATGCCTACAATGGGGTCTTCTTTTTGACTAATGATCAGGTCTTCACTAGGAGAATCCTGACTCCATTGTACCAGGTTAGGCTCACTCTGTTGTTTAGATTGGTTTCTGGTAATGGCTTCTACCTGAAATGCACCCATTAAGTGGTCAATATTAAGGAGTTCTCCAGATATGGCTCCTTGTTTGGCTAATGAGTCCACAAGATCATTGCCTTCCTTATCTGGGCCTAGAACCCTGGAATGACCCTTGGTCTTTTTCCGGTGTATGGTTAAATCATTGGATACCACCAGATTATCAATCTCGCAGAACAACTTGCCATGCTTGACTGGTTTGTTGTTACTTTTCTGCATGCCATTTCTTTTCCAAGTTGGCAGGTATTCAACAAAACTGTCACGCACATAATTTGAGTCAGTTATGATCACAAATTCATGAATACCATGTTCAATAGCCATTTCAATGGTTTTTAGAAAAGCAATTAGTTCTACAACTTGACTGGATCTTGGTCCAATGTTGAAACCTACAGATATATTTGAGAATTTATTTGCCCAAGTTATACCAATGCCAGCGACTAGTCTGCGCTCATTATCAATAGTGGCATGGTAAGAACAACCATCAACATATACCCAAGGTAATGTTTGACACTGGTCCTCATTGTATATTTTATATGGGGAAATCAATTGTTCCTCCATGAAATCATCTTCTGATAATTCTTCCCCAGGATCCTTAGCAGTACAGTCGGGGAGCTCAGCAAGCCCCTGTGTGACTGGATTCTTTTTATTCTGCTTGTAGCGAATTTCTAAAGGCCAGCCTTGTAAGGAAAGAGTCCACGCTGTTATGCGGCTATTTGACAAATTCCCATCTCTTATTCTTTCACTTTGCAAATATAGCAAAGGCTGGTGGGCCGTTTCTACAATAATTTTCTCGCCCTGTATATAGCTGCAGAAATTTTGTAGAGCCCATACAGTAGATAAGAGGGCTTTTTCGCAATCGCTAAATTTTATTTCTACTGGGGATAGAGTTTTGCTCGCATAAGCAATGGCTTTGCTTAAATTATCATGCTTTTGGTATAAGACAGCACTCATGCTTACATTCGTGTAACCTGTCTCTAAGAAGAAAGGTTTACCCCCTTCAGGGTATGCTAAGCAAGGTGCTTGTGTGAGTTTTCTCTTCAGCTCTTTGATGACTGACTCTTGAGGCTCACTCCAGTGCCATTTCACATCTTTCTTTAGAAGAAGTAGTAGTGGTTTAGCTAACTCTGCATAATTATCAATGAATTTGCAAGAATAATTCGTCATACCCAGGAAGGATCTCAATTCCTTTAAGTTAGTTGGGTTTTTAGAATATGCTATAGCTTCCACCTTTTTCTTCTGAGGATTTAGCCCTTCAGAAGTAATTTTGTGTCCCAAGATGTTTACACGAGTGCAGCACCATTGAGCTTTTTGTAGGGATAATTTGACACCTGCCCTTTTAAGTTGGCTGAGGACGTGTTTAAGCTCTGTGATGTGTTTTTCAAAGTCTGTGCTTTTGATCAAAACATCATCAACATAAGATAAGGTCCCCCTTTCCAGTGCATCAGGCATAGCCTTATGCATGAATACAGCAAATTCATGTCCAGAATTTATGTATCCAAAAGGGAGTCTCTGAAATGCATATTGGACCATTTGGAATGAGAATGCCAGTTTATACTGGTCCTCCTCGTGTACTTTTATGGTCAAATATCCCTGGACGCAATCAATGGCAGTGAATATTTTGGATCCCTGCATTTGTGCTAGCCACTGGTCAATATATGGCACAGGCCAGCCAGACATGTACACTCGCTTGTTTAGCTGTCTTAAATCAGCACATAAATGCCATTGTCCATTGGGCTTAAGAACACCTAGAATAGGATTGTTGTAAGAGCTGTGCACCTGTCTGATAATACCTCTTTCTTCCAAGTTTCTTATGATTTCTGCAAGAGAATCATATGAGGCTAAAGGAAGTCTGTATTGTTTAACAAAGACAGGTGGTGCATCGGGATCTGTTTGGATTCTTGTAAGGTGCAAGTCTGTAGTACCACAGTCATAAGAATCCCTAGCAAAAATATCCTTGTACTCCATCAGGAGTTCTCGCAGCTGTTGGCGTTCATCATCGCTGGAACAGCCATTAGCTAAGGATATTTGCTCTTCGACTATTTGCTGAAATCCTGGAAAGATTTCAGGCTGTCCTATTTCATAGGCTTCTTCCAACCTAGAGGTGAGATCCCCTTGATTATAGTTTACATTGCCCCCATGACTCTGGGTATTGGGGTAATATTACTGTTTGATCGGCTGATCAAATATTAGAGAGGCTTCTTCAATTTTACAGATGCCTTCCTCTGAGCTGAAGGGATAAATAGACTGAATTGTAAATAGACCCTCTGGCATAGATGCAAAGGATTGTTCTATTAATTGTTCTTCATTTAAGTATCCTTCAGGTATTAGCCCAATTACATTATTCTGGAATCCAAAAGTGTAATAACTTGATTCCAGCACGTATCCTATGGTAGTTCCCTTGGATAATGTTATATCCTGTGGGGTCATGTTATGCACAATAACATGTATTGGAATAGTTCCAATATTTACCAAAGGAGTGTAGGTCATTGTGACACCCAGATTTTGTATTCTATGGGAGAGGCAAATTAGTGTTTCAGAAGTTTTGAATTTCTGACCTCTTTTTACCTGTAAGGGTAAAAGAAATTTATCAGACCCGGCAGGAATTATAACATCGTTAGACACCTGCATATTCACAGCATATGGCAATTGCTTGTTTGATTTCAGGGCTGCATTTTCATCCTGAAATACTTCCGAGTCCCCCTTTAACCTGCTCCAGAGGCAAGAGTTAATCAAATCTATTTGTATGGCATATCTATGTAAGATATCATTGCCAATATATATTTGATTATGGGGAATATTTAAAGCTAAAAACAGGTGCTTCACTGACTTATTACCTATAGAGACAGATAAGAAGCACTTAGCTGTGATGTTATAGCTTTCAACCCTGTTATCCAGGCCGTTGACCCGGTGGTCTTGGGAAGAAAGATATTTAATCCCTTTAGGTTCCGCTATCTGCGCTAATAAACCTTTGCTTATATAGCTAGTTTCTTGTTTTAAGTTTAATTTAGCATACTTGGTTTTACCAAGGTCATGCACTTGTATAGGGATAAATAGATCCTCTTTAACTCTCTCAATTCCTTTGAGGTATTGAGCGTGGCCTCTCCCCCTAGGGATTTTATGATCCCCCTTGTGGAGAGATATGTTAATACATCGCCGTCTAAGGAAATATTCGCTATCTTTCCAGGTGAAATTTTAAAAGTATTACCATCAGAGCCACTTAAAGGAGTCTTATCATCTATTTGTAAAATAGTGATTTCAGGTACAGAGTTATTCCTGAAATGAATCTCCACTGCATCTGGTTTCTCTTCCACCATGTGACAGTTATGTTGGGGGCGAGATATACCAGATTTCTCATAATTGATAGGCCTTTTAACTTGTGACCAAATTACATTATTTATGCAATCAATTATGGTGCTTAATCGCTTCAGGAGATCACTACCAATAATTAAATGATCAGTTGGCAGATCCACTATAATGACAGGGTGTCTTATGACCCTGTTCCCCAATTTAAATTTCAACCAGGCAGTACCGTAAACTTTTAGGGAGTCATCCCCAACTCCTATTAGAGAACCATCAAATTCTTTTATTTTAGGTTTGTGGGGTGTTAGCTCATTTAGCTGTGTGTAGTACCTGTGGGATAAAATAGTTGCCTGAGACTCAGTATCAATTAATCCCATGATAGGGTTGGAGACTGAATCTTGCAGCTCAGTTAATACATAATATCTCCCTGCAGTTTCTACCATTTCACAAATAGAATTTGCATTATTGTATATCTGTGGGCTTCGCCAGGTGTTACCTGAATCCGCCATGTTTTCCCGTGCAGAAGGAATTTCATACCTACTGGTCTCCTTTATGACAGGGTCGGCTGGATTCTTGTGTACTGCATCTGTGGAAATAAGGATAAGAGAACACTGCAAAGGGAAAGATTGGTTAATGCTTTTAGGCTGAGGTTGCTCATCATCACAGCTAAATCGTCCGTTTCCAGCCTGTGGGGAGATAACATGATTAGTATCATTGACATTTATCATTACATTTTGTATATCTCTCCCCTCCCTTTCAGGTGATACTGCAGTATTTATGACTGTGCCTGTGGTCCACTGATGACCACTGGTTGTACCCCTAAAAAAGTATTGTTCGGTTGCTGAGCCGTAGAAGGTTGACTCATATTAGCGAATTGCTCGCTCAACCGATTTAACTGGGTAAAAAGCATATCTACCTGATTGTACAAGTTACCTCTACCCCTGGGCCTATCTCTTGGTGCCCCATAATAATGATTCCTGGACTGTTGCGTTCCCGCAGAATCAGGGCCGCTACTTCTATTCTGGTGTGGTTGCCCCTGGGGTTCAGCTTTTTCAGCATTAGTACTTTGGGGAGCATTATATACTTGGGGTGTCTGGTTACCCTGAGAATATCTTCGCCATCTATTGTATCTACCCTTGCGCGGATACCAATTATTTGGTGAGTACTCTCTTTGTGAGTAATTATTCACCTGATTATGTCCCCCACTTTGGTTATAGTCTCTCTGCGCCTCAGCCTGTGTTGGGGAAGGGGTAGAGTTAAACCTCTGAGGAGATGGCCTGATTTGACTGGCCACCTCTGCGTAGGTTTTCTTTTTAGACTCCAAATTGAGGGGGCTAGGTGACACCCTAGTTTCTCACACAATTTTGGGTTTTGATTCCTTTTTAACCCCCTGTTCACTGGACTGTTGAATAGAGTATAACTTTGTACTCTCTTTGATCAGCCATTCCAATGAGCAGTCCTCATCAAAATCTCTAGCTAAGTTAATTTTGATGGGTGTAGGCAGTGCTTCAAAAAATAAATTTACAAATTCTGAGCAATCAAATCTGGGATTATCTTTAGCCATGCTGTACCCATTTTTCAATACAGAAATGAACTCAATGGGACTTTGATTCGCATTACATTTTAAACCATATACAGATATTTTCGCAGCAGTTTTAGTGCGATGTTGCCCGAATTCTTTTTTGCATTGTCGTTTTATTTCACTCCAGGAATGAATATTCATATCCTTTAGTGAAGTAAAGAATTTGTGGTGTTTACCGTCAAATACCCAGGGCAGAAATTCAATTTTTAATTTCTCACTTGCAACATTCATTATAGCTAATGCCTTTTCAAAGGCCTCTAAGTGATCAATTACAGAGTTTGTTCCCTTGTTGGAGAATACAGGTACGGCACCCTTCAGGAAAGTAACTATTTTATGGGAGTCATACACCTTATTAGACGTGCTTTGGGACTCCTTATTATAGTTTCCCTCACCCGCACCAGCTGAGTTACAGCAGTTCCCTGGATTTACATCATGAGGTAAAAAAATCTATTTCTGACCCAATAGATGTCATTTGTCTACACTCTTCCATATATTTCTGCACTTCGTCCCTGATGCGTTCTCTAAGGGAGTTAGCATTATCTGCATTATTCTCACTGTTAACACAGGGGTTTTCATTATGGTGATATGACCTTTTTAAATCCCTTAGTTCTCTCTGGCTTTCTGCATGCCATTTCTTTTGCAAGTTGGCAGGTATTCAACAAAACTGTCACGCACATAATTTGAGTCAGTTATGATCACAAATTCATGAATACCATGTTCAATAGCCATTTCAATGGTTTTTAGAACAGCAGTTAGTTCTGCAACTTGACTGGATCTTGGTCCAATGTTGAAACCTACAGATATATTTGAGAATCCATTTGCCCAAGTTATACCAATGCCAGCGACTAGTCTGCGCTCATTATCAATAGTGGCATGGTAAGAACAACCATCAACATGTACCCAAGGTAATGTTTGACACTGGTCCTCATTGTATATTTTATATGGGGAAAGCAGTCACTCATTTCATTTAATCTACAATTAGAAACCACTTCATCAAAGACGATTTTTCGAACCCTAAGGAATTGACTCCTAGGAAGGGCTTTGAATAAAGTGGGAGGATGAGCACTGTCTTACTGGGAAAGAACCAATGGCACTACTTATAAGTGAAAACAAACGTTCCCATATATATTGTTTTACTTATTTGTAATTATTTCTTAGGGGTAAGTGCTTGTACTATTCAACATTAAGGAGGGAATCAGTAAAGAACTGAAGCACAAAGTACAAATATAGCACTCACAACGTTTGGTTTGCATATAATTGTGTATCATGCAATAAGAACACAAAGAAAAAATTAAAACTTAACTTTTATTTGATAATTTAAATGTTAAGAACAAGGGTCTGGGAAATGCATTAAAATTACCAAATGCTTACTCCATGCATGGAGATTGGACCTAAATAATCAATAATGGATTTATACCCACTGGTCTGATGTAGGTCACAATCAAAATAAGGTAAAAGGAATACAAAAGGTAGGAGACCTCTAGAGTGAAAATTATCAGGGTACAGCGGTATATGTTACTGTACATTGTAGAAAGTGCTGGATGTTATATTTGTAAATATAAACAGTATGAATAGTCCGTCGGAATAGGGCAAATATTCCTGTTATACTATGCATGCATAGATATATGTCATGCTTGAATATCTTCCCAGTAGTTGGGGAATATACCTGTTAATACCTTTCGTGTATCCCCAAGGTTTGGGAGATATATCAGAAAAGACCGTAGTTGTATTTCCGGAGTGGAAAGATATGTTTGTCTGGGTCGTATTAGTATCTTTAGGTCATAAGTTTATCCCAGAATTTAGGGAGATGTACCTTTAAATATCGCATTACGTAAAAAGGATATATCTAAGAATACCGTACATGTATCCCCAGGTAGGAGAGATAAAACTTGTAATCCCGTTGGTGTAACCTCAAATTTGGGGGGGATGTACCTTTAAATGCCGTGTATGTGGCTCTGATTTTTGGGGAGATATATTTTATAATATCATATGTGTATCCCCAAATTCAGAGAGTATAACAAGTGATATCATAAGTGTATCCTCAGAATGGGGAGATAAGTCTCAAATATCGTTAGTATACCCCAAAGTGAGGAAAAAAATACCTTTTAATACCGTTTGGATGTCTTGGGTGCCTTTTGGGCAGCCTCAAAATGGAGAAAAGTATAAATACCTATTAATACCGTTAAAAATACCTTTTAATACTGGAATTGCTAGTATACCTATTAATACCGTTGGATTACCTATAGATACCGTGAGTACATATATACATATGTATCATAGGTGTATCCCCAGAGTGGGGAAATAAGTCTCAAATAACGTTAGTATATCCCCAAAGTGGGGAAAGAATATACCTTTTAATACTGTTTGGATGTTAAAGGTGCCTTCAGGCAGCCTCCACAATGGAGAAAAATATAAATACTTATTAATATTGGTGGAAATACCTTTTGATACCGTAAATGCTTGCATACCTTTTAATACCGTTGGATTACCTATTAATACTGTGAGTACATTTATACCTGTTAATACCTTTTGAACAACCCCCTGGATGGAGAGATGTCAAGCCCCAAATTGGGGAAATATAATTGGTAATACTGTGTGTCTCAAAAGTAAAGAGATCTATCAGATAGAGCAACCCCCACAGTGGAGATAATATACCTATTAATACCGTAAAGAAATTGTTACCTTTTAATACCTAAAGTACAAGTCCCAAAGTGGGGAAATGTATACCTTTTAATACCGTTTAGCCATGAGTAAGCAAATGCAAGTTAAAAAAGGGGAGAGGGAGCAGGGACAACACTTTCCCTTTCAATTTCCCTTTTCCGGGGCATAACAAAGACTCTCTTGGGATAGATAAAACAAGTTGCTTCTCATTGTCAATAATGGACACAGGATAACCCCGTTCCAAAAACCTATCACTGATTTCATTTAATCTACGATTAGAAACCACTTCATCAAAGACTATTTTTTGAACCCTAAGGAATTGACTCCTAGGAAGGGCTTTGAATAAAGTGGGAGGATGAGCACTGTCGTAACATAAAAGACTGTTACGATCAGTTTCTTCCCTATACAAATCTACTTGTAAACCAGATTTAGATTTAATAATTCTTGTGTCCAGGAATGTTATGCTTTCTTCACTCCATGACAACTTAAATCTGATATGATTGGTCGTAGTATTCAAATCGTTAACAAAGGTGACCAGGGATCCAAAG
Source organism: Bombina bombina (assembly GCF_027579735.1). NCBI lineage: Eukaryota > Metazoa > Chordata > Amphibia > Anura > Bombinatoridae > Bombina > Bombina bombina. Next base: position 178,442,048 of record NC_069508.1, read on the forward strand.
TCGCCCAACCAAATGCCGAAAATATCGTCGATATAGCGCCACCAACAGGCGCCATATCTGATAAACAAATCATAAGAAAAAGCAAATTTATCTTCATAAACATTCATAAAAATATTAGCATAATTGGGGACGACATTGGATCCCATGGCCGTCCCTTGAATTTGTAAGTAATAGTGATCTTCCAGCAAGAAGTAATTGCAATATAAAACAATTTCAAGCAAATGAATGAAAAAATCAACTTGAATAGAACTATACTTATTGTCACTGCTAAGCACCAATTTAACAGCACCCAGACCACTTTCATGGGTTATTGATATATACAAACTATCTACATCAAGGCTAAATAATAAATACTTATCAGTAGGTATATCCAATGTGTCAATCTTCTGTAAAAAATCACTGTATCTTTTATGAATGAAGTGGATAACTCCACATATGGCCTTAATATTTTATCCAAGAAGATTAAGACATTTGTGGTGACTGAGCCATTACTAGAAACAATGCTGCTCCCCTGTGTGTTCACAATAAATTCCTGTTTTGCTGCCACATTTTGCATTTTTTGTATTTCATAAACAAAGCCAGTAATCTCATACAAATAAATACATACACATAAATAAACCTAAAGAATAGTTGTGTTATACATAGGGTGAACATATTTCCGCTTTAAAAAGGTACACATATGAAAAATACATATGGCAGGGCTGCTTTCAGGGCTGTTTAAAGAAATGTTTTGTATAAGAACCCTGACATATGTATTTTTCATATGTGTCCCTTTTTAAAGTGGCAATATGGTCACCCTAGTTATACATTTTATACTTTGCTGCTGTTATATTAATGGGCATCCAATTTACACTGTCCCTTTAAATTATAATTTAACCCCTTAATGACCACAGCACTTTTCTGTCCGTTTGGGACCAAGGCTATTTTTACATTTTTGCGGTGTTTGTGTTTAGCTATAACTTCCTCTTACTCATTTACTGTACCCACACATATTATATACCGTTTTTCTCGCCATTAAATGGACTTTCTAAAGATACCATTATTTTCATCATATCTTATAATTTACTATAACAAATTTTATAAAATATGAGGAAAAATTGAAAAAATACACACTTTTTCTAAATTTGACCCCCAAAATCTGTTACATATCTACAACCACCAAAAAACACCAATGCTAAATAGTTTCTATATTTTGTCCTGAGTTTAGAAATACCCAATGTTTATATCTTCTTTGCTTTTTTTGTAAGTTATAGGGCCATAAATACAAGTAGCACTTTGCTATTTCCAAACCATTTTCCTTCAAAACTAGCGCTAGTTACATTAGAACACTAATATCTTTCAGGAATCCCTGAATATCCCTTGACATGTATATATTTTTTTTAGTAGACAACCCAAAGTATTGATCTAGGCCCATTTTGGTATATTTCATGCCACCATTTCACCGCCAAATGCGATCAAATACAAAAAATTGTTCACTTTTTCACACATTTTTTCACAAACTTTCAGTTTCTCACTGAAATTATTTACAAACAGCTTGTGCTATTATGGCATAAATGGTTGTAAATTCTTCTCTGGGATCCCCTTTGTTCAGAAATAGCAGACATATATGGCTTTGGCGTTGCTTTTTGGTAATTAGAAGGCCGCTAAATGCCACTGCGCACCACACGTGTATTATGGCCAGCAGTGAAGGGGTTAATTAGGGAGTATGAAGGGAGCTTCTAGGGTTAATTTTAGCTTTAGTGTAGTGTAGTAGACATCCCAAAGTATTGATCTAGGCCCATTTTGGTATATTTCATGCCACCATTTCACCGCCAAATGCGATCAAATACAAAAAAATTGTTCACTTTTTCACAAGTTTTTTCACAATTTTTGGTTTCTCACTGAAATCATTTACAAACAGCATGTGCAATTATGGCACAAATGGTTGTAAATGCTTCTCTGAGATCCCCTTTGTTCAGAAATAGCAGACATATATGGCTTTGGCATTGCTTTTTGGTAATTAGAAGGCCGCTAAATGCAGCTGCGCACCACACGTATATATTGCCCAGCAGTGCAGGGGTTAATTCGGGATCTTGTAGGGATAATTTTAGCTTTAGTGTAGTGTAGTAGACAACCCAAAGTATTGATCTAGGCCCATTTTGGTATATTTCATGCCACCATTTCACCGCCAAATGCGATCAAATAAAAAAAAAGTTCCCTTTTTCACAAACTTTAGGTTTCTCACTGAAATTATTTACAAACAGCTTGTGCAATTATGGCACAAATTGTTGTATATGCTTCTCTGGGATCCCCTTTGTTCAGAAATAGCAGGCATATATGGCTTTGGCGTTGTTTTTTGGTAATTAGAAGGCCGCTAAATGCCACTGCGCATCACACGTGTATTATGGCTAGCAGTGAATGGGGTTAATTAGGTAGCTTGTAGGGAGCTTGCAGGGTTAATTTTAGCTTTAGTGTAGAGATCAGCCTCCCACCTGAAACATCAGACCCCTGATCCCTCCCAAAGAGCTCTCTTCCCTCCCCACCATTGTCCTGGCCATCTTAAGTACTGGCAGAAACTCTGCCAGTACTAAAATAAAAGGTATATTTGGGCTTTTTGTGGGTTTTCTTTAGCATATTTACATATGCTGCTGTGTAGGATCCTCCCTTAGCCCCCAACCTCACTTATCCCCCACAAACAGCTCTCTACCCTTAATGGGCGCCATCTACGTACTGGCAGCTGTCTGCTTGTACCCAGTTTAGAATAAAATTTGTTTTTGTTTTTAAAAGTTCCCTTTTCTGTAGTGTAGCCCCACCCCACCCCTCCAAGATCCCTTAGATTTTTCAAATCCCCCCTTTTCTCAAACTTATTAAGATAATTTTTTCTGTAGTGTAGCAGTTCCCACCCACTCCTGTCCCGTGCACCCGCCCACCGCCCCCCGTGCGCGCCGCCGGCTCTGCCCCCGGTCCCGCCCCCTCCACATTACAGGGCCCATCGATGGCCACCCACCAACGATACTGGCCATAGATGTCCAGTGCAGAGAGGGCCACAGAGTGGCTCTCTCTGCATTGGATGGCCATGCAGGCTTATTGCAGGATGCCTCCATATCGAGGCATCACTGCAATAGCCGGAAAGCAGCTGGAAGCGAGCAGGATCGCTTCCAGCTGCTTTCCACACCGAGGACGTGCAGGGTACATCCTCAGGCTTTAACTGCCTTTTTTTGAGGACGTACCCTGCACGTCCTCGGTCGTTAAGGGGTTAAAGGGACAGTCTAGTCAAAATTAAACTTTCATGATTCAAATAGGGCATGCAATTTTAAAAAACTTTCCAATTGACTTTTATCGTTAAATTTGCTTTGGTCCCTTGGTGGTATTTGAAAAGCTAAACCTAGGCAGGCTCAAACTGATTTCTAAAACCGTTGAAAACCGCCTCTTAGTTAAGAGCATTTTTAAAGTTTTTACAGTTAGACAGTAATAGTTCATGTGTGTGTCATATAGATAACATTATGCTCACTCCCGTGGAGTTATTTAGGAGTCTGCACTGATTGGTTAAACTGTATGTCTGTCACATGCACTGAGATAAGGGGGCAGTCTGCAGAGGCTTAGATACAAGGTAATCACATAGGTGACACATATATTAAAGGGACAGTGAACCCAAATTTTTTCTTTTGTGATTCAGATAGAGCATGCAACTTTCTAATTAACTCCTATTATCAATTTTTATTTGTTCTCTTGCCACCTTTAAATGAAAAAGAAGGCATCTAAGCTTTTTTCTTGGTTCAGAGCTCTGGATAGCAGTTTTTGATTGGTGGATGAATTTATTCACCAATCAGCAAGGACAACCTAGGTTGTTCACCAAAAATGGGCCGGCATCTAAACTTACATTCTTGCATTTCAATTAAAGATACCAAGAGAATAAAGAAAATTTGATAATAGAAGTAAATTAGAAAGTTGCTTAAAATGTCAAGCTCTATCTGAATCACAAAAGAAAAAAATTGGGTTCAGTGTCCCTTTAATATAACTATGTTGGTTTTGCAAAACTGGGGAATTGGTAATAAAGGAATTGAGAAGGGTCCAACTGCAGAGTGGAGCTCCACTCTAGACAGGAAGCATGTGACCTCCAACTTTAATGTAACAAACAAGCTATAGACTGTGACAATGATTATGAAAACGAAACATTTTGTAGCTTTCTTGTTCTTCTTTATGTTCATTCACAGTGTTTTATGCAGATTGTGATTTATAAGGTAACCACTGTGAATGAACATTAACCCCTTAGTGACCAGACCATTGTTACATTTTCTTACCCCTAAAGGGACACTAAACCCAACAATTTATTTCAGGATTCAAGTAGAGAATACAATTTTAAACAACACTCCTATTTACTTTTATTATTTAATTTGCTTCATTCTTCAGATATCCTTTGTTGAAGAAAAAGCAATGCACATGGGTGAGCCAATAACAGGAGGCATCAATGTGCAGCAACCAATCAGCAGCTACTGAACCTATCTAGATATGCTTTTCAGCAAAGTATACCAAGAAAGTGAAGCAAATTAGATAATACAAGTAAATTAGAAAACACAGCAGCAATGTAAAAAGAGCCTTGGTCGCTAACGCTAAAAAATTGGTACAACAGTCAGGTCACTAAGGGGTTAAATATGGTAAAAAAAAAAATGAAAGCAGCAAACCTTCTTCTTGTTTACAGAGAACTTCCCCGTGGAGGTTGTGGATGTCACATTTTTGTTGTGTAGAGTGGAGCTTTAAATAGTTCAATATTGTTAATTTAAAACAGTAGATAAAGAATTACTCCTGTGATTTCCTGAGATGATCTATTTATAACTTAATCATTAAATTTGCTTATACTTTGCCTTAACCTTATAAATGTCACTCGCCATAAACCAAAAGAAAGCAATTTCGTTTTCAGAATTGTGCCTATTGGTTGTTTGATACATTAAAGTTTATTTAAAAAAAAAAAAAAAAACGTTTTCTGAATGATTGTGCATATTGGTTGTTTGATACATTAAAGTTTTATTGAAATAGAAAAAAAAATTGCAGTGGAGGTCCACTCTGCAGATAGACTACTTTGAAGGAATTAGCTATCTTTTTAAACAATAAACATTCTGTTGTAGACTGTCACATTTTGTCACAGTTAAAGGCTTCAGTTTCTCTTGCGTCACAGTCAAACCCGCAGACATGCGCACTAGAGCATCTCGCTGGACTGTTTCAGAGTAATTTCCCAGCAGCACCCGGAGAGTGAGAGCTGAGCGTATAACGCTTGTTTCTTTATTTAACTTTCCATAATATTTTGTGCTATTAACCAAATATACAGGTTTGTGTTATTAAACTGTCACTATGTTATTAACCACAATAAACAGAATCGTCTTTCATTTTCACCCTCAGCTTATTCAGTTATTCAGCCAGCTACTTCATTATCGCTACATGAATAATTTGATTTCTTTATGATACGATGAGTCCTACGGAAATGGTTGAATAACCATAAACAATTTTTGGAAGCCGGCGATGTAAAGCGGGCTGGATATCGCGTTTAAAACTAGAAATTTGCATTATGTATTAGAAATACTTATGTGGTCAATATATTAGCGCTTTGAAACTTATTTCTTTGGTATAATAAACTACTGAGGAATATCGGAAAAGCATATTTATCTGAAGGTAAATAAAGACCCATTTTGCTCTTGTTCTATAGCAGTTTGGTTTAAGCGGCAGTCTATGATTATATATTTTGATATGATTAGTCTGATTGAGTATTTCAACGCATTTCTGGAGGTTGTTTGTGTCGCAAGGACAACAGGACAATTACAAATTAGAAAAAACATCACAGCTCTGTGTTGTGACGCTTCATCTGCAGCCTGACAACCCGTTATTTACATATTATTTACATATTATTTACATATGATGATTGTATTAACCCCAGTTAGTTTAGTTCAGACCCGCAGACATGCGCAGTAGAACAATTTCTGCACTGTTATTTCCCAGCAGCACCCGGAGGTTTATTTTTATTTACATATGATGATTGTAGTAACCCCACTTAGTTTAGTTCAGACCCGCAGACATGCGCAGTAGAACGATTTCTGCACTGTTATTTCCCAGCAGCACCCGGAGGTTTATTTTTATTTACATATGATGATTGTATTAACCCCAGTTAGTTTAGTTCAGACCCGCAGACATGCGCAGTAGAACAATTTCTGCACTGTTATTTCCCAGCAGCACCCGGAGCTTTATCTTGTATTTTTATTTACATTTCTATAATATTTTGTGCTATAATAGAAAAATACACACGTTTGTGCTATTAAGCTGTCACTATGTTGTTAATATCAGTAAACAAAACACATTATTGACAAAACTAAATAGTATTCACATCAGCAAATGATTCTCACCTTCAGTTAGTTATTTTTTTTCAGGCGGAACTATGATTTACCTCGTTCAGACAAGTAAGTTACAGTTTTGTTTTTAGGTCTGATAGCAATTTCCTATCCTGACAGCAGAGTAAAATTAGAAGAAATAGTTTCATTCAAAGACTGATATCGCTCACTCTCAGAATTTGTTATTGCACAATCCAATACATTGGTCACATTATTTATAAAACAGCCGATGTAAAAAAGGGGCTTATTGTTCTGCTTAAAAGTAGTATAAAGTATTCAGCTATAATCTCCCTTTTAATTCTAAGTTGATCGTTAAAAATGGTAGAAACACAATTATTTGCACATTTGTCACAGTAATAGGCTTCAGTAACTCTGACGTCAGACGCAGACATGCGCACTAGAACAACTCGCCGCGCTGTTTAAGAGTGATTTCCCAGCAGCACCCGGAGCTTTATCTTCTATATTTATTTACGTATCTATAATATTTTGTGCTATTATACAAATATAACGGTTTGTTCTATTAAGCTGTCACTATGTTATAAACATCAGTAAAGAAACATTATTGACAAAAAAAATATTATTGATATCAACAAACAAAATCATTTTCAAATCTCACCCTCAGCTGTTTAGCTTCTTCTGGCGCCTCCATTATTAATTTCTCACATGAATTTTGAAGATACAGCTCACAAGGTTTGAGAGGTCCTCTCCTTACAGAGACCTAAATTAAAGCAATTTTTGAAGGCCGGTAATAAAGCGGCTGATTTCATAGGTAAAAGTTAGAACAAATAAAAATATTTCAAATTCCAGAAATATGAAGTATTACTGTCTCTTAAAGGGACAGTCTAGGCCAAAATAAACTTTCATGATTCAGATAGAGCATGTCATTTTAAACAATTTTCCAATTTACTTTTATCACCAATTTTGCTTTGTTCTCTTGGTATTCTTAGTTGAAAGCTTAACCTAGGAGGTTCATATGCTAATTTCTTAGACCTTAAAGCCCACCTCTTTCAGATTGCATTTTAACAGTTTTTTACCACTAGAGGGTGTTAGTTCACATATTTCATATAGATAACACTGTGCTCGTGCACGAGAGGTTATCTGGGAGCAGGCACTGATTGGCTAGACTGCAAGTCTGTCAAAAGAACTGAAAAAAGGGGCAGTTTGCAGAGGCTTAGATACAAGATAATCACAGAGGTTAAAAGTCTATTAATATAACTGTTGGTTATGCAAAACTGGGAAATGGGTAATAAAGGGATTATCTATCTTTTAAAACAATAAAAATTCTGGTGTAGACTGTTCCTTTAAAGGAATATTGCATGTTACATTATTCTTTTAAAATGTAATGTAGGTTATTAGAACAAAAGTGGGGGATTTCAAGATGGGCGCTAAAATAATCACTGGTGTTAAAGTCAATGGAATAAATCCTAGTGACGTGTTAGAAAAAGTGTAAGAAGAAATATATTAGGTCTGATTTTAGCAGATATAAAACAATGTATTATAAACTATCCCAGTGGGAGAACAAATATGCAAAAAATACATAAATATCAAATATGAATTCATATATATGTGGATATTAAGAACATGTTTATATACTTAAAACCAAATTATTTAAAAAAAATAGTGTTGCAACACTAAAAGAATATTTAACTCAATTTAAGCTGTCATCAGAGTGCAAAAGAACATATATAAAACTTAAAGTCAAATTGGAATCCACATGGATGCAGTTCAATTTTAAATAGAAGCATTATATTAATATACACGTATTAGCAAAAATGCTTCTAATAAAAGCTATAGCTGTTTCAAATGTGTATTTAAGTATGCAACATGCACCAGCATTTTAAACACAGCACTTGCTTAAGGGGCCTGTACCATCTTTTATTGATTCAATTTGTTAATTTCTGACATGGTACAAGCCCCACTTGTGCACTGAGTAGCTGTAGTATTTAAAATGCTGGTGCAAACATATCAGCAAGGAGGGGAGCTTCCTGTGACACGCAGACGTCAATATCCGGTGCGCAGGCTCTGCATGGATAGAGCGAGACCAACTATACACACGCAGCATTGATCCTGTTGGTGTTTTTTTTTTCCAAAGCTGCCCAGGGAGTTGGAACCTAGTAACCGGCTGCAAAGAGGAAGCCCCCCAACGCTATTGTTATCAGGTGGCGCTGATACCAGCTTATACAGAAGCCCTGTGTCCTGAGGTATAACCCGCTGGACAGAAACCTGCTCAAAAAAGTGCAGAGTGTGCGAGTGTGCAACACGGTGAAAGCAGCGGAGTGGAAGGAAGAAGGAATCCTCAGCCCTAACTATTGACGTATCCGGAGGCAGACGGCGGCAGCAGGTATCTACGCCACGGGGGAGGTGTCCTGTGTGGTGTAGTGTCCTGTGGGAGCCCAGGCAGAGATACAGTCATGTAAGAGGCCAGAGAATAAGAAGAGAAACATCTCCAAAATCGCAAGTATTACCAGCATTGCACATGTTATGTCAACCCCTGTGCACCACACACTATAAGGGCAAATTGTTAACATAAAACTGTGGTATAACCTCAGGACACATTGGGTCCTACATAACAGTTTTCCCCTGAACAAACAGCTTTTCTGCTATGAAAAGGGGATCTAAATCTAACCCCTGGATTGACATTTAAGTGAAAAAGACTATACCATATTTCCGGATGGACATATAACAAACTTAATATTGCTCCTAAGAAAGGGCGCTACATGTAAAATCATTTATGATGTTCTGTTCTTTTCTCGTGTTTATGCTGGTGATTCAAAGTTTCCCCATATTTGGACTGGTACTGCAACTCTGTTATATTAAGTGTTAATGTGCAGTTAGTTATAGCTGTTCCTCTAAAACGTTTAGCTTATTCTCTGTGTTTTTCTGGTTAAACCCTGATACAATAAGCTGCAATTGTATGATTATATTGCTCATTACTAAGCAGACGCCTGTTATAGGTGTCAGCTAAGGAGGAAAAAAAAAAAATAGTCCAATGTCAGGAATAACGCTGCTATCTGAGTAATACATCTCCCCAATAAAAGGGGCTGAGGCATCTCTTCTCAGACATTAGCTCACCTACTAGCTTAATACAGGTGACCCTCGTTTTACAACGGTTCAATTTACACCGTTTCAGAATAACAACCTTTTTTTCCAGTCATGTGACTGCTATTGAAAAGCATTGAGAAGCAGTGCATTTATTAAAATAGCCAGTAGGTGGAGCTGTCTGCTTGTGTTGCAGCAAAGCCAAGCAAGCTAAAATTAATCAGTTTAACCAGACCTGAGCTATCGAGCAGATTTCAAAGGAACAAGATCTTCCTGTCTATAAATCAGACCAGATTGGAATGCATAGAAAGAACTGTTTGCAGAAAAATGCAAGTGAAGTCTCTGTTGTGATTATTTTATTAGGTTTAAAATGCTGTTTAGCAAATGTTTTTGTTCATTTAACTTAGTTTAATTATATATTCTGTGTTGTGTGATTATTTTATTAGGTTTATAATGCTGTTTAGCATTTAAAGTCTTCATTTCAAAGCTTTAAAAATAATGTATTAGGTGTTACTTATGCCAATTTTGAAAGGGGCCTGGAACCTAACTCCCTCACTTCCCATTAACTTACATTATAAACTGGGTTTCAATTTACAACAATTTCAATTTACAACCATTACTTCTGGAACTAACCCCGGCGTAAACTGAGGGCTACCTGTACTAATATTGCTGGTCTTGATAGAAAGACCTTAAATATAGATGGAATGTATGTTTCATGTGTGTTGGTGTACATGATAAATAAATTGGCCAAAGATATTTAGCCAATCCCCAAGGCAAAGCTTAATTCCCTTCAAAAAAGGATACATAAAGTGAATTATAGATCACTGTTCTCCTTTGGTTAATTTACTTTATAAACTGGTCAAAAATTGCCATATAAATCCTAATTTCAAATCTCCTGGCAAAATCTTATATAGCTACCCTTAACAAGGGGATAAAGTGATCAGCCGTCGTAGGTTAAAATACCCTTTAGTTAATGATTTAATATCCTCACGTACACATTCACCTTCACGTATGTATATCACTGTATTTTTGGTATAATTGTTTTTTTTTCTCTTCTTTTAAAAAAAAATAATAAAAAAAATATATATATAAATAGATCCTTTTGAGGTTGCATGAGGCTACACTTTGGATTGTCTTTTTTAGGACTGTATTTTTTACTTAGGAACACTTGTACTCAACGGTTCAATTTACACCGTTTCAGAATAACAACCTTTTTTTCCAGTCATGTGACTGCTATTGAAAAGCATTGAGAAGCAGTGCATTTATTAAAATAGCCAGTAGGTGGAGCTGTCTGCTTGTGTTGCAGCAAAGCCAAGCAAGCTAAAATTAATCAGTTTAACCAGACCTGAGCTATCGAGCAGATTTCAAAGGAACAAGATCTTCCTGTCTATAAATCAGACCAGATTGGAATGCATAGAAAGAACTGTTTGCAGAAAAATGCAAGTGAAGTCTCTGTTGTGATTATTTTATTAGGTTTAAAATGCTGTTTAGCAAATGTTTTTGTTCATTTAACTTAGTTTAATTATATATTCTGTGTTGTGTGATTATTTTATTAGGTTTATAATGCTGTTTAGCATTTAAAGTCTTCATTTCAAAGCTTTAAAAATAATGTATTAGGTGTTACTTATGCCAATTTTGAAAGGGGCCTGGAACCTAACTCCCTCACTTCCCATTAACTTACATTATAAACTGGGTTTCAATTTACAACAATTTCAATTTACAACCATTACTTCTGGAACTAACCCCGGCGTAAACTGAGGGCTACCTGTACTAATATTGCTGGTCTTGATAGAAAGACCTTAAATATAGATGGAATGTATGTTTCATGTGTGTTGGTGTACATGATAAATAAATTGGCCAAAGATATTTAGCCAATCCCCAAGGCAAAGCTTAATTCCCTTCAAAAAAGGATACATAAAGTGAATTATAGATCACTGTTCTCCTTTGGTTAATTTACTTTATAAACTGGTCAAAAATTGCCATATAAATCCTAATTTCAAATCTCCTGGCAAAATCTTATATAGCTACCCTTAACAAGGGGATAAAGTGATCAGCCGTCGTAGGTTAAAATACCCTTTAGTTAATGATTTAATATCCTCACGTACACATTCACCTTCACGTATGTATATCACTGTATTTTTGGTATAATTGTTTTTTTTTCTCTTCTTTTAAAAAAAAATAATAAAAAAAATATATATATAAATAGATCCTTTTGAGGTTGCATGAGGCTACACTTTGGATTGTCTTTTTTAGGACTGTATTTTTTACTTAGGAACACTTGTACTCAAGGTACATACACACAGGGGGGAGCGATTTCTTTCCCCTCCAGATCCACTTTCTCTAAGAATCACTATTTGCTTAGATACTAATAATAGGCGTTATTTACACAGCAATTTTTCATTCATTAACAGGGTATGGAAAAATATATTACAAATGTAAAAGTACGATCACCAGCCATGCCAGTAAATAGAGACAATAAAACTAAGCCACTACAGGAAAATGTTAATGAAAAATTAGATATAAATGAAGATGGTCTTATGACTGACTCACAAATAATGTTAGATAAACTGGCGGATATGATAATGCCACAATTTGAAACTTTAAAAAATGAGATCACTACCCTTACGACAGAAGTTAGACAGTTCGCATCGCGAATCTCTGAGGTAGAGAGACGGGTGTCAGATCTTGAAGATGCCACTAATTTGCAAGAGACAGCGACTAAAAAAACAGATGAGACAATTAAAATCTTACAAAATAAAATCCAAGACCTAGAAGATAGATCTAGAGGAAGTAACATTCGAATAGTTGGTCTTACTGAAGTTAGCAACTACAAAGATTTAATTGCATTTGCTGCCATAACATTACCTAAGCTACTGGGATTACCTTTACAAAATGGGAAATTTCAGGTAGAAAGAGCTCATAGAACAGGTTCCAGTATAAAATATCAAGACAGGTATACAAGACCAAGAATGGTCATGGTAACATTTCTAAACTTTCAGGAAAAAGTGGACATAATGCGGGCATATAGAAACCATAACCCACTTATGTTAGGAACCACCCAAATATATCTTTTTCAGGATTATTCTTCGGAAACAGCAGATAAGAGAAAGAGTATGGCGCCATTTTGTACAGCTTTAATTCAAAACAACTATAAAGCCAGTCTAAGGTATCCAGATACAATACTTGTAGAAGATACAGAGGGTAATAATTTGGTTTTAAATAACTGTACAGAAGCTAAAGCATTTTTTAGAACATAATATACAGGTACTACACCATAACACTAAAAGTGTCAGTGCTAGAAGATAAGTCATAGGTTATTAGTGAATAAGGGTAAAGTTCCTCATGGCAATTAAGAATTTAGGTCTCTATCTTAAGAGATTTAAATGGCAGAAGGTAATAAAAATGTTCAAAAGCTATATTAATGCTGGTTATATCTATGTGTTGTTTTTAAATATGTTTTTGGGAGTTCCACTGGAAACAGTCCACTGGTCCCCCCCCCCCCCCCCCCGAGTGTATGGTGCTTGTTTGTTGTTGTTTTTTGTGTTTTTTTTTCTTCTCTCTCTCTCTCTCTCTCCCCTCCCCCCACACTCCTCTCCTTAACATAAACCCATAGAATAATGAGGTTGAGACGGCTAAGATATGTATAACTTAGTTTCCTGGAATGTGGGAGGGGTTACCTCCCCAATTAAGAGGAAAAATATCCTTAAACTATTGAAAAAACAAAAAGCAGACATTATTTTTTTTACAAGAACTCCATTTAAAAGCTGCAGAAGTTGCAAAACTTAAGGTTAACTGGTTAAAAGAGATTATTGCTACACCCTGTGATAAGCGTAGTCGTGGAGTAGCCATCTTGTTCCACAGAGATTTGGAATACGAGATAATTAAAAGTGAACTCGACCCGGAAGGTCGATACATTATAATACAGCTCTATTATAATACAGCATTTATGGACCTAATAAAAGTGATATAAACTTTTGGGGTAAGATAGAGAAGAAACTATTTCCTTTACGAGGACAAAATTTAATAATTATGGGTGACTTTAATATGACTCTAAACCCAGCAATCGATAGATTTAAACAAGCAAATAAGCATCTGTACAGACAAGAGGCTAAAATATTTGGCAGCTTGGTGAAGAGCTTAGAGGTTGAGGACATTTGGAGGATACAACACCCAGACGAGCACAGGTTCTCCTGTGCATCCAGAGCTTTTAAAAAAATTTCGCGAATAGATTTATTTTTGGTGGACAGATCATTGCTTAAACGTGATATGGATACTTCGATTAACGAGATCCTCCTCTCAGATCACGAGATTATAGGTTTAAAGATAAATGTCAGAAAAGCAGGGTCTTGTAATAATTTTTTCTTTCCAAAATATATGGGTAATAATAGTAAATTCTGCAACTGGTTAACAAATACCTGGAGAATCTTCTTAAAAAACAACTCTAGTTATGCTGATAAAACTGAGGTTCTCTGGGAAACAGGAAAGGTGGTGGTCCGTGGGGAGATCGTGGCCTATATGTCCAAATTAAAAAAGAAGACCTTGGCATGAGAGGTCCAATTAGCAAAACAACTTAAAAATGCATATAACATCTATTTGTCTAATCCACAACCTACCACATGGGACAAATATAAACAGTTAAGAGAGGAAAGAGAAATATTTTTAAAACAGAAATGGTCATTGGAAGACCTAAAAACTAGGGCAACTTTCCAAGGCCCTAAGGGTATATGTGCGGGGTATTTGGAAAAGTTGATTAAAGTAAGAAGTAACAAAAATATGATTTCTAACATAAGGGAAGGAGTTACCACTCACACGCCTCTGATGTTAGACAAGCATTCTTTAGATACTATCAAAAGTTGTATTCAGCTGAAGATATAGACATAGATGCTAAAAATAAATTTTGGCAAAGCATTAAAGTTCCCAGAATTTCATCGGAAGCCCTTAAGGAGATCAACCAAAGAATATCTGAAAGGGAAATAGATATGGCTATAAAAAACTGAAAAATAATAAATCTCCGGGCCCTGACGGGCTTCCAGCCGAATTTTATAAAAGTATCAGAGTAGCTATTGTTGACATGCTAGGAAAACTTTTTAATGATTATTATGTTAATAACAGCAAACAGTCAAAATATTTTACCAGCTCAATTGTTACTTTGGTCCATAAGAAAGGTAAAAATCGTGAAGAACTAGGGTCTTATAGACCAATATCCCTGTTAAACGTAGACTATAAACTTTTAATGGTAATAGTGGCAGACAGATTGAAAAAGGTGCTAGGTGAGGTCATACACCATGACCAGTCAGGCTTTATGCCAGGCAGGAACGTGGTTAGAAACATCAGACGCATACTGATAACATTAGATTATTATTATAATAAATCCAGGGGACATAAGCAACAAATTAATGGTGATCTGGCCCTCCTTGCAATAGACGCGGAAAAAGCATTTGATGCTATTACATGGCACCACCTATTGACGGCACTTGATAAATTTGGCCTACAAGGCAACCTTCTCAACTTAACCAAAGCAATTTACAATAACCCTAGATCACAACTATTAGTAAATGCAGAACTCTCTCAATATGTAACACTATATAAAGGGACAAGACAGAGCTGCCCATTATCGCCACTCTTATTTAACATCTCTCTCGAACCGCTGTCAATTCTTCTAAGGCAAGAGTTAACAGGTATCCGAATCGGTAAGCATAATATTAAAATCTCACTATATGCGGATGATTTACTATTGTATTTATATAACACAGCTGAAAGCATACCAAAATGTCTTAATATAATAGGAACCTATAGTGAATTTGCAGAAATCCGAGATACTCTGGTTACAGAAAAACAATAAGAGTTATGTCAAGCATGGATTTCATGAAGTACAACAGTTAAAATATTTAGGCATAAATATATGTAAAAATCCGAATGACTGGTACAAAATTAACTACGAAAACTTATTGGATAAACTACCTCAGGAACTAGCAAAATGGAGTATGTATAAACTGTCATTATCAGCAAAGATAATGGTAATCAAAACAATAATTTTCCCCAAATTTTTATTTTTGCTACAAAACCTGCCCCTATTCTTATTAAAATCAGATTTACATAGGTTCAATAAATCTATATCCCAATTTCTCTGGAATAATGGTAAATCTCGTCTGGCAATAAATAAACTGGTTCAGCGTATAAAAGAGGGGGGTTTGGCACTTCCCTGCCTTAAAACATACAATCTGGTGACGCTAGTTAAATTCGCGGCAGACTGGTTAGTAGAGGGGGATTATGTTACTTATTACAACTTGGAATCAGAAGTAACCATTCCTTATGATCTTAAGGCATTATTGCACATAGATAAAAAATGAATTCCTAACAATATTTCCAAATTACTAACATTCAAGAATGTTATTATAGCCTGGCAGAAATATTGTACCCTCTTAAATTGTCAATACCACACTTCTAGATACTGTCATGGGCATGCCTGACTTCTCACCTGGCCTGTCAGACCCGGTATATAAAATATGGAAGGAGAAAGGGCTAAAGAATTGGATCCAATTTAGGCAAGCAGATACAATCTATATCAAGTCTTTTCTAGAAATTGCGAATGAGTTCCAATTACATCCTAAAAACTTTTATGCTTACTTACAGAGCAGGAGTTATTTTAATCAACTATGCCAACGATTCGGGACAGAGTGGGAGTGGTCAGAAACAGATTCCGGACTAAAATTATAAAAAAGCCGGGAAGAGATCAATTTCTATATGGTACAATATGTTATGTGCTAAATCCGGGATAACGCAAGTTGAAAAGATTACATCTTATATTAATAGGTTTTTCCCGGAGGTTAAAAAATGTTTTAATAATCTGGAAACCGCCACGTCAGCTCATAGCTGGAGGGAATCTCAATACAAATTATTGAATAATTATTATCTAACCCCTGACAAAATTAATAAATGGGCTGACAAAGCATCATGTTGTAAATGTTTTAAATGTAAAGCTGAGAATGCTGATATCATCCATTGTCTTTGGGCTTGCCCAAAGGTATTGCAATTTTGGGGCAAAGTTAATTATTGGCTTAATAAATTCTTAAGCATTAGAATATCCCTGACTTCAGTTAATGTTTTTTTGCTATATGATGTAGGTGAATATAAACCAGACAAACTTCTTATAAACTTGGCTATTCTAGCTGCTCGTAATATAATATTCAATAAATGGAAAGCATCAGAAGAGCCTAGTTTAAAAGAATTTATTAATGCTATGGATACGCAGATGACGATTGAGCTATTCAATATTAAACCTTACTCAGAAAAGAGACTTAGGACTAAAAAAAAAATGAAGAAAGGAACAGAAGCCAATCAGCATCAGCAGTGCTGAGGTCATGAACTCTTTTACTGTGATCTCATGAGATTTGACTTAACTCTCATGAGATTTCATAGTAAGCTGAATAGGAAAATAACATGAGAGTGCACGATACTCATCTCCTAAGTTGTCCCAGGACAGATATACTAATATGCTGCTTAGAAATCCTTTACAATGGGAGGTGGCTACTGAGAAACTTTTGAGGTAAAATATCTTTCTTTTTTACATAGAGATGTTTAGGTGATATTTTCTAGTCAGCTTTTTACAGCTATGCTGCATCACTTTCAAGTGTTTAAACATTTGGGTATTATGGCCCATTAATGTGTAACTGTCTGCGGACTGAACAAAGTCTTGGTATTTAGTCGCACAGTTTTAAAATGATATTTGTATCCGCTTTTGGGAATGTGTTCAGTATAAATCGTGGTTACAATGTTATTCTTCACTAGTTAAATCCCCCTCCCCCCCAATTGTTCCCTTTAAATTGTAAATTGATAGTTAAAAAGCACATTTTGTCACAGTAATAGGCTTCACTATCTCTGATGTCAGAGTCAGACCCACGTCCCACTAGAACTTGTCGCACATTTCCCAGCAGCACACAGAGCTTTCCGCCTTAAAAGAGCTGAGCGCCTTATTTAACTTTCCATCATTTTTTCTGCTATTAATAAAAATATACAGGTTTGTGTTATAAAGATGTCACTATGTTAACAAAATCGTCTTCAATCTTCACCCTCAGCTTATTAGGTTCTTCAGGCAACTCCTTTATTATTGTCAGTGAGTTTAATATCTTTCTTACATGGTGGTGAGAATCTATGTTTATGGTTGAATAACCAGAAACAATTTTTGGAGGCTGGCAATGACACGCTGGCTGGTTTCTAAATATAAAAATAAACATGTTTACTATGCTCTCTCTGTCTGCACTTCTCATAAAAATCCCTGCATGTCCCTATAACATCAACCGCCACAGTATCCATATCTCACTCTCCCTTCTCTCATCCCCTATGCTGTCCTCTCATGAACTATTCTGTCTCCTTAGAAGCACTTTCCCCCTCTAACTATTTCTAATCATACGCGCTTCTGCAAATCTCGCTCTCACTTTCTGTCACTCCCTCTGCTACTACTGCCTGCTGCTGGTGACGTCTCTCCTGGCCCTGCAGCAATCACCACTTTTACACTCTTGCTCCGTCTCCCACTGCAAAAATTCTAAGTCACACAATACCAACAATCTCATCTCCATTAACACACAGCGCCTATCCCATCTCTTTTCTTGTGCCCTCTGGAATGCTCGCTCTGTCTGTAACAAACTTACAACTGTTCACGACCTGTTTGTTTCCAACGCTTTCAACCTTTTAGCAATTACTGAAACCTGGCTATCTTCCTCTGACACTGTTTCCATTGCTGCTCGCACTCATGGTGGTCTTCACTTTAGCCACACACCTAGACCAGGTGACAGACATGGTGGCAGTGTTGGCATCTTACTCTCCCCCTCCTGTTCCTATGAGTACCTATCTCATTTCCATCTTTCTCCTTTTCTTCATTTGAAGTCCACTGCATTCACATTTTCTCCCCCCTCTCTCTCTCAGAGTGGCAGTTATCTATCGCCCCCCTGGACCAACCTCCCAATTTCTTGACAACTTTGCTGCCTGGCTTCCTTACTTTCTCTCTTCAAATACACCTACCCTAATTCTGGGGGACTTCAATATCCCTACCCTATTGACAACCCATCTGCCCCTGCTGCCTCTAAACTTCTCTCACTCCTTTGGCCTCTCTTTTTTTTTATATATAAATATTTTTATTAAATTTCCATATTACAGACATATTACAGTTACATCATCCATATGTCCTCAAACAGGACATAACATAACCAAAATATAATATCACAAGTGCTCACTTACATAATCATATTGTAATTCTATTAACAAGATATCTCCAGACAATCAATAAAACAAAAAATATAAACATAAAACAATAAAACACCAACAAGGGAAAGAGAAAAAAAAAAAAAAAGGAAAAAAGCCCCCTCCCCCCTCCTAATCATACAGGCTAGGCAAGTCCCCTCTTAACATGGCTTCCTCCAGAGCTAATGAACCACAAAATGGGTGCATTATCTGCAGTTGGCTTTTTTTGGGCAAAGAGGAAATTAGTGGAGTCCACTTGTGGAAAAAACGTTTACATTTATTTTCCAAATTACAGGTAGTATCGTATTGTTCTAGGGTCATTTGATTTAACAATATATTTTTGAATTCTGACAATTGTAAATTTTCTTGGAAATCCAATGTTTCAGGATTAAATTCCTGCCTGTTAAAATTATAGTATTTAAAAAAACATTAGAAAATGTTGGATCAGTATTATCTACAAGGAAAAATATATGCACATCTTGCAATTTGAATACGCACTGGCATAGTTTTCCAAACCAAAAATTAACCATAAGCCAAAATTTTTGGATTTTGGGGCATCTCCAAAAATAATGATATATATCCGCCGCAGGGAACCCGCACTTTACACACACATTAGTAGATATTTTCTCCTATTTATTTACCATTGCTGGTGTGATATATGACTTGTTAACAACCTTTACATGTGATTCTCTCCAAGAGATAGAGGCAGTAGAGGCATCCACTCTGGAAAAACTGGTGCGAATTGTGTTTATTTGGGGGGGGGGGGGGGGTGCTTAAAAAGTGCCACTTATCTATGATTCTACTTAAATTTCCCATACCTTGATAATCTTTTATTGTTCTATATAAAATAGAAATCGCTTTTCTCCTATTTCTATAAAGTTCAATAACAGGGGATAGTTTGTCCCAAGCTTCAATTGTTTGTTGGGAATATTAAATTCCCCTTTGAGATCAAAAAAAGATTTACACACCTTCTCGGCGTCTTGTAGTTGGGTAACATAAACCAAAGCATTTTCTTGCCAGCTACGAAAATTTTTCGAATTTAAAGCATACGGAAATTCAGCATTTCCAATAATAGGCAGGAAGTTAGAAAAGGAGGAGTCAATCTCCAGACAATTACATATTTTTTGCCCAAGCCATAATGATACTTTTTGTGATTAGGAATTTTTTAATTTTTTCTTGAAACTTTTTCTTTTTTAAGTGGAGCAAAGCCTTCAGCGAATAGGGTTTGATCAATTGCTGGTTCAGATACAAGGGCGTATAATAGTCAGAATCCATAATCCAATCGAGGGCGATTTTCACCATGCAGGCCCAGTTGTAAATTTCGATGTCTGGGAGAACTAACCCACCTTTGTCTCTTGGTAGCGTACGTCTGTCATAGGATAAAGCCGTACTTTTATTGTTCCAAAGGAACTTAGTGCAGATTCGCCTAAAAAAAACAAGATCCTTCCTAGGAATAAATAAGGCAATACTCTGCAAAAGATCATCATTTTTATTAGGTTATTAGGTTGACTTTCCCTTGAAGGGATAGAGGGAATTTCGACCAGTTAACAAGATCTTTGTGTATTTCGATCCATAATTGTGTATAGTTTAAGTTATACCACTCATTGGGATTTCTGGATATCTTAATACCCAAATATTTAATATAGTTACTTGCTATTACAAAGGGAATTTCCTGAAGGCTATTTTTATGTTTGTAGTGCCATAGTATTTCGGACTTCTTACGATTGATCTTGTAGCCCGAAAATGACCGAAATTCATCAAAGATATTTAGGATAAATGGTATATTCTTTTTTTAATCTTTTAAGAAGATCAATAGATCATCTGCATACAGTGAGAGTATTACTTGAGAGTGTCCTATACATATTCCCTCTAGTTCTTTTCTTAAAAGTATTGCTAGGGGTTCAATAGCAAGATTGAACAGATATGGGGAGAGAGGGCAGCCCTGTCTTGTCCTTTTTGTAGAAGAATAGATTCTGTTGGGAGTCCGTTAACTAGGATAGAAGCTTTAGAGTTGTTATAGATCAATTGTATAAAATTCAGGAATGCGCCTGTTAGCCCAAATTTTTCTAATGAAGATGTCAAGTGATCCCATGTAACCGTATCAAACGCTTTTTCTGCGTCAGTTGTTAAAATAGCGTAATCAGTTGGTAATTTTACATTCTCTTTTCCCAGTTTTTCCCAAATGAACTCTATTACATTCTGTAATTTCCTCAAATTATTAGTTGAGTTTCTCCCTGTCATGAACCCAGTTTGATCTTTATGAATCAATAAATGCATGATGGGTTTTAGTCATTGTGCTATTATTCCTGTAAGGAGTTTGTAATCATTGTTTAACAATGAAATGGGCCTATAGGAATCTTTTTGTTCCGGATCCTTGTCTTTTTTAAGTATTAGGGAGACTAGAGAAGATGTAAAAACTGACGAATGCATTAAACCCCGGCTATAATAAAGGTTAAATAATTTCTCTAAAACTGGGTAGATATCTTCTCCTAATAGTTTGTATAATTCTATGGGTAATTGGTCTGGGCCAGGGGCTTTATTAGGGGTAGCTGCTCTAATAGCACACCTTATCTCCTCCTTCGTGATTGGAGCATTAATCTTAGTCAAATGTTCATTGGAAATTCGTGGTATTTCGAGTTTGTCCCAGAAAAGTTGTTTAGCCTGATGATTAATCGGGGGGGGGGGGGGGGCAGAAAAGACTTGAGAAAAATAGTCTCCAATATAGTTGCTTATCTCTTGTATATCTGATAATCTGTTGCCCTTAACCATAATGAAGTCAATTGATTGCTTCTTTTGTTTATGTTTAACCAAGTTCGCTAAGAATTTTCCCGCCCTTCCACCATGTCTATAATAAAATGAGCGAGAGCGTAGATCTTCAAGCTTAATTTGTTGGTTCAAAAAAATATCCCTTTCTTGCCTACTTTGTATGTATTTATCCCAATTTTCTTTGGATGGAGTATTAGTATATACATTAAGGGCATTGTGAAGTTGATTGGATAACTGAATATCTCGAGCAAGCACTTTCCGCTTCCTAGTTACCATATAAGCCTTGATTTCACCCCTGATAACCGCCTTGAAGGACTCCCATAAAATTTCAACTTTATTTAAATAATGAGAGTTAAATTTATAAAATTCCCTCCATCTAGCTTGTAACCAATTTTTGAAGTGGGTATCCGAGGATAGATATTTAGGAAAGAAGAATCTCGCAATCTTATTAGTATTATGCACCCTTATATCTAGGTCTAGCAATATAATTGCGTGGTCAGATAAAGAAATTTCTTTAATATCCGCTTTGGTTTTTAAGCCCATAATTTTCCCATTCACAAAAAAGCATCAATTCTTGATAATGTCTGATGTGTTTTAGATTCACATGTGAACATTTTAGTGTCCGGATTTTGAATCCTCCATATATCCTTGAAATCTAACGATGAGGTAAAGTTCTTCAGCAACTTTACCTCCATTTTATTATCACTGTTGTTTTTAGACCCTTTAAGCCTATCTAAAGCTGGAAACATAACGTTAAAATCCCCCACAACAATTAGTTAATCAGAGCAAAATTGCAAGAGCTTGACCTGTAAGCTATCCCAAAAATCTTTATTTGGTTTATTGGGTGCATACAGATTACATATAACAAGCTTCATGAATTCTACCTCTAGGTGTAAAATAATATATCTTTCCTCTATGTCAGATTCTTGGAAGAGAATCTTATACTTCAGATGTTTGTTAAACAAGAACGCTACTCATTTGGCCTCTCACAATCCACCCTATACCCTACCCACCGCGATGGACACTCAATTGATCTGGTTTTCTCCTATCTCTGCTCTCTCTCTGATGTTGCCTCTCACCCATTTCCCATCTCAGACCACCATCTGCTCACCTTTAATCCTAATATACATGTTAAACCTACTTCCCCCCCTTGTCCCTGCACCAGTAGAAATCTGCACACTGTGGACCCTCCCCAACTCTCCAATCTTCAAATACGCCTCCCTCACACTTCCACAATATCCTGCCCTGACCTTGCTATAACCCACTATAACAATACTCTCTCCGCTGCACTTGACTCTCTCGCTCCACCCCAAATTAGCAAAGCCCCACGTTGTGAGCTCCAGCCCTGGCACTCCCAACAAACACGCTGCCTACAAAAATGCTTGCGTACTGCTGAACATGCCTTGAGGAAATCCCGCTATGAACATGATTTCATGCAATATAAGTTCATTCTTTACTCTTACACCTCTGCCCTTCGCTTAGCTAAGCAAACCTACTTCTCTTCTCTTATGTCCACTCACTCTTTAAACCCTAAAAGACTCTTCTCCATTTTCAACTCTCTCCTCTACCCCCCTCATCTGCATTCAGTGCTCAAGACTTGGCTGACTACTTTTTCAATAAAACACCATCTGAAGAAACATCCCAACACAAACTTGCAATCTCCCAACTTTGCTCCCAGTTCACCCTCTGCCACTCTCTGCACCCTCCTCCCAACTACTGAGAGTGAAGTGGCTTCCCTTTTGTCTTCCTCACACCTCACTACCGGCTAACTTGACCCTATTCCTTCACATCTAATTCCTACTTTTTCTCCCACCCTCACTCCGGGTCTTACTTGCATATTCAACCTTTCCCTTTCTACCGGCTCATTCCCTGCCTCCTTCAAACATGCAAAGGTCACCCCCATACTCAAAAAACCCACCCTTGACCCTAACTCTCCTGCAAACTACCGCCCCATATCACTGCTCTGGCTAGCTTCAAAATTACCTGAAAAACAAGTTTTCGATCGCCTAACCCAATTCCTATCCTCTAACTCATTGCTAGACCTCCTGCAATCTGGCTTCCATCCCCAACACTCAACTGAGACTGCCACCAAGGTTACTAAAGATCTCCTTTCTGCTAAAAACAAAGGTTACTACTCTATACTCATCTTACTTGACCTCTCTGCTGCCTTTGACACTGTTCACCATCCCCTTGACAGTGCCCTCTCCTGGATTCACTCTTTTGCTGGTGACTCCTCCTCTGTATTGCCTCTATCTGTTGGAGTACCTCAAGGCTCTGTCCTGCGTCCTCTACTCTTCTCTAGTTACACGTCTTCACTGGGTAAACTTATCAATAGCTATGGCTTCAGCTATCACCTCTATGCTGATGATACCCAGATCTACCTTTCCAACCCTGCACTCTCTCCTTCTGTCAATTATCACATCAGTGACTGCTTATCTGGCATTTCCTCCTGGATGTCCTCTCACCACCTAAAAATAAACATGTTCAAGATGAACTACTTCTAATTCCCCCCTATAACTCTACTCCAGTTTCTAATTTTCCATCACTGTTGGCGGCACCACTATCTCCCCATCACCCCAAGTTCGCTGCCTCTGAGTCATGCTTGACTCAAATCTGTCCTTCATTCCCCACATCCAATTTCTCTCTTCATCCTACCGCAAACCATCTACGCAATATCTCAAAAAATTGTCTGTTTCTGAGTGCTGAAACTACTAAACAGATAATCCACTCCCTGGTAATTTCCCGACTTGACTACTGTAACAACTTACTAACTGGCCTCCCTCTCTCCCGCCTCGCTCCCCTCCATTCCATCCTAAATGCATCTGCCAGGCTAATCCACCTCTCTCGATGCTCTGTTTCTGCTGCACCTCTCTGTGAGTCCCTTCACTGGCTCCCCATTCACAGCAGAGTTAAATTCAAAATTCTCACCCTGACCTACAAAGCCCTCACCAATGCTGCTCCACCCTACCTGTCCTCACTCATCAACAAATATACTCCTGCCTGCCCCTTAAGATCCAACAATGACCTGATTCCTGCGTCCTCTACCATCACCTCCTCTCATGCTAGACTACAGGACTTCTCTCATGTGGCACCAACCCTCTGGAACGCACTTCCTTGAGCTGTCAGAGTTGCCCCTAACCTCTCCTCCTTTAAACGTTCCCTAAAGACCTTTCTGTTCAGGGAAGCTTATCAACCGACTTATTAACAAACTAACTTAACTAACAGTTGCCCTCATCTATCTCCTCACTAATATCATTCTCACCTTTGCAGTCCCCACCTCCTGTTTCCCATCCTCCTACCCATCTAGATTGTAAGTTCCCATGGGAATAGGGTCCTCAATTCCCTCTGTATTTGTCTGTAAAATGTTGAGTTTTATTGTATTGTTTCAATGGGGCTATGTTGGCATTTGTTTACCCTTGTCAACTCTCTCCAAGGACTGTGATGCACTATGGCTACTAAGGGGCTATGTAGGCCTTTGTTTGTTTTGTTTACCCTTGTCAACTCCCTCCAAGGACTATGTAGGCCTTTGTTTGTTTTGTTTACCCTTGTCAACTCCCTCCAAGGACTGTGATGCACTATGTCACCTTGTCAGAGGGCTACTAAGGGGCTATGTTGATCTTTGTTTACTCTTGTCAACTCCCTCCAAGGACTGTGATGCACTAGGTTACCTTGTCAGATGGATACTGAGGAAATATGTTGGCCTTTGTTTACCCTTGTCAACTCCCTCCAAGGACTGTGATGCACTATGTCACCTTGTCAGATGGTTACTAAGGGGCTATGTTGGCCTTTGTTTACTCTTGTCAACTCCCTCTAAGGACTGTGATGCACTATGTCACCTCGTCAGATGGTTACTAAGGGGCTATGTTGGCCTTTGTTTACCCTTGTCAACTCCCTCCAAGGACTGTGACGCACTATGTCACCTTGTTAGGTGGCTACTAAGGGGCTCTGCTGGCCTTTGTTTACCCTTGTCAACTCCCTCCAAGGACTGTGATCATGATGCACTATGTCACCTTGTCAGATGGGTACTAAGGGGCTATGTTGGCCCTTGTTTACCCTTGTCAACTCCCTCCAATGACTATGTCACCTTGTCAGATGACTCCAAAGGGGCTGTGTTCTCATTCTGACTTATTTTTAAAATTATCTTATTTCTTTATGTTTTATGACATTTAGAAATCATATTTATTATAATAAAAAGATAAATATCTAATAAAAGATATTTTATGTTGATAATATTTAAGTGATGCTGACCACAATTCTTAATTTATAGATATGCATTCATAATGTACATGCATGCAAAGGTGTAAAATCCGTCATTTGTTTGGATTACATTGTTCTGCAATATCAGATGCGCCATGTTGCATAAGACGTCACATGCAAAAGGTGTAAAATCCTTAATTTGATTGGATTACGTTGTTCCGTGATATTGGATGCGCCATGTTGCGTAAGACGTCACATGCAAAGGTATAAAATCCGTCATTTGATTGGATTACTTTGTTCCACAATATTGGATGCACCATGTTGCGTAAGACGTCACATGCAAAGGTGTAAAATCCGTCATTTGATTGGATTACGTTGTGCCGCGATATCGGATGCGCCTTGTTGCATAAGACGTCACATGAAAAGGTGTAAAATCCGTCATTTGTTTGGATTACATTGTTCCGCGATATCGGATGCGCCATGTTGCGTAAGACGTCACATGCAAAGGTGTAAAATCAGTAATTTGTTTGGATTACGTTGTTCCACAATATCAGATGCTTCATGTTGCATAAGACGTCACATGCAAAGGTGTAAAATCCATCATTTGCTTGGATTACGTTGTTCTGCAATATCGGATGAGCCATGTTGCGTAAAATATCACATGCAAAGGTGTAAAATCCATCATTTGATTGGATTACATTGTTCCGCGATATCGGATGCGCCATATTGCGTAATACATCACATGCAAAGGTGTTAAATCCATCATTTGATTGGATTACGTTGTCCTGGATTTGCTATGTTTGCGAATGAGAACACAAGTTTAAAACCATGGTTTTCTTGGATTATGGATTGTGTCAATCATGTACATTGTTGAAACATAGATGATAAAGAGCAAATAAATATCTATTGATGGCTGTCTCGTGGAAGAAACAAATAAAGGCAATGTGTTTATCCCGAATATATTTTGTGGCAAGTGTTAATCCATGAATGGTTCAGCGATGAATATACTCCATCTTGTTTAATATGTTTGTCAACAATATTTTCACATTAAAAAATAATTACTGTTATGTTTAATTTTCTACACATGCGCATTTGTATTTGAATTAATTTCTCAATATGCATTAACCTTTATCATATGATAAATATATATGAGAAGTATACTTATTCTAGGTGTTATGTCCTGATATTTCTTCTTAATTGTAACACACACTAACTTAAAGTTAGAAATTGGTAGAACATGTAAAAAAATATAATCATAGCAGACCATAAAAAATAAGGTTGTGTCTCACGTAGGTTATAGTGAAATATATATCTATATATACACACATATAATCTGAGTGAGTGGTGTTTAATATAAGACCTGTAACTGTTTTGTGGAAATTATATGTGAGTTTGATTGTGGTCTCACTAAAATAGTAATTAATATAGAAGAGTTATAGGTCTTCAGGACTGCACAAAAAAATAGTAAAACAATAAAAGGTAAAAATTATATATTTAGTGAGTTTTGAAAAGGTATTAGCTATATAGCAAAAATTTAGTAGCAAATACGTTTTTTGGCAAAAGGAAAAAAATAAGCAGCTAGATATGCATATAATAATTATAGGATTTAATGTCCAGAAAAGACTCACCTCCGGAGGGATTAAATATGTAAATCAGTGGTGGTTCAGTGTTCTGTTTTATATTGAAATCTTTGGTAGCAAGCTTAGAGGGGAGAGCTGCTCTCAGAGCTGAAGCGTTGATCCGGACAAACCGGAAGTGCGGCTGGTCCGTGAAACCGGAAGTCCTCGGGTGTCACGCAAACAGCGTGTGAAGATTGAGATCCTCAGGTAGGTAGGCAGGCAGGGAATAATCCACAATGCGAGCGGCTCAGGAGGGAAGCATGAAACTTCAATACCAAGCAAGGTACTGAAGGTTTCATGCTCCTTTATAGCCAGAATCAGAGGTGTTACTACGCCTTTTTAAAGAGACAGGCTCCTTTTGTTACAGAATACCCCCTCTAAGGAACCACTCCGTGGTTCAAGGTCGAGGTCTGGTGGGATGTCGACGGTGGAACAGAGACACCAGCCTTGGGGCTGAGAGATTAACTGAAGGCTCACAGGAATCCTCCTCACTGGGGTATCCCTTCCAGTGAATCAGATACTGGAGTCTACCAGACACTTTTCGAGAGTCCAGGATACTTTCAACCTCATACTCTACTTCAGGCACCAGAGGGGGTTCATCCACGGAAGAAGGCTGATGATTCCTAAGTGCCTGATAGGGTTTGAGAAGGGAGACGTGAAAAGTCGGGTGGATTCGGTAATGTGATGGTAAGATAAGGGTCACCGCATTTTCATTGATGACCTTAGATATAGGGAAAGGTCCAATAAACAATTTGTTAAATTTACAACTAGGTACCGTGAGACGTAGGTTTCTTGTGGATAACCATACTAAGTCTCCCGGATTGTAAGTAGGGGACGCTCTATGGCGAAGGTCATAGTAATGTTTATGACGCGATTGGGCTCTCTTGATGTTTTCTGAGAGCAATGTGAAGGACTCCGAAATGGAGTTAGTGAAATCATTAATTACAGGACAATCAGTTTCCCTGTCAAGGGGTAAGCGAAATGACGGATGAAATCCATAATTGGCATGGAAAGGAGTATCTTTGATTGAGGTATGATATGTGTTATTATGTGCAAATTCTGCAATAGGGAGCAATTCACTCCAGTTATCCTGTTGTTGTGTAGAGAAACAACGGATGTATTCTTCCAACCACTGGTTGGTGCGTTCCGTTTGCCCGTTGGTCTGGGGGTGGAAAGCAAATGACAACCTCTGTTCAATCTCAAGGGTTTTACATAGTTGTTTCCAAAGGCGAGAAGTAAATTGGGTCCCCCTGTCAGTTGTGATAGAGGAGGGAACACCATGTAATTTGATTACATTCTCGAGCAACAGTGTCACTGTTTCCATGCTGGTAGGGAGCTTATGGAAAGGGACAAAATGTGACATCTTTGTTAATAAATCAACTATTACCATGATAGTATTGTTCCCACCGGAATTGGGTAGTTCAACAATAAAATCTATGGCAATCTCACTCCAGGGTCTTTTGGCTATTGGAAGAGAAAGGAGGTAACCTGGGGGGTGTCTTCTATCTTTCTTACATGTGGTACATATCTTACAAGTTAGAATGTGTTTCTTTACATCATAGATCATCTTGGGCCACCAGTATAATCGCTTGAGTAATCTATGAGTCTTGTTGACTCCTGGGTGTCCAGAGAATTTGGAATCATGTACCTGTTCAAGTATGTGTCGTCTCAGGTTAGGTGGAACATATACCCTACCTTGGTAAGCAAGTAAACTATCATTTTGAGGAGTTAAATTATAGGTAACTTTTGATGTGTCAATTGCTTGTTCCCTCTTTAGTGTTTTAGTGAAATCTACAATGCCACCAATGATGCATTCAGGAGAGACAATGGTACCTGTGTGAGACAGGTGAGGGGGTTTTGGAGGTAGCCTTGATAAAATGTCTGCCTTAGTGTTTAAGGATGCTGTCCTATAGGTAATGATGTAGTTAAACCTTGAAAAAAATGACTCCATCTAACCTGTCTAGATGTGAGTGTACGGTTTGTTTTAAGATACTGGAGATTTCTGTGATCAGTATATATAATGATAGGCTCAGCGGTTCCCTCTAATAAGTGTCTCCAATTTACCAGGGCACTTTTCATGGCAAGCAATTCTTTTTCCCCTACGTGGTAGTTTAGTTCAGAAGGTGTGAGAACACGGGAGTAGAAAGCTATTGGGTATAGTTTATTGGTGGTTTTGGATCTTTGGGAGAGTACAGCCCCTAGTGCGTATTCGGATGCATCTACCTCAAGGGTGTATTGGGTCTGTGGGTCAGGATAAGCAAGTATAGGGGCTGTAATAAATGCGTTCTTTAAAAATTTAAAGGCGTCATTGGCTGAGGGGGTCCACACAAAAGGAGTGTTATCTTTAGTAAGGTTAGTTAAGGGTTTAGCAATGTGGGAAAATCCCTTAATAAATTTTCGATAGAAATTCGAAAACCCTAAGAATTTCTGTACCTGCCTTTTATTACGTGGTATGGGCCAATCGACTATTGCCTTAACCTTTGTATTTTCCATCTGAATTCCCTTTGAAGAAATATGGTACCCCAAAAATGTGATATCTTTACTATGAAAAGTACACTTTTCAACCTTGACATAAAGTTTGTGTGCTTGTAGGCGTGCTAATACAGTTCTCATATGTTTTATATGTTCTGTCAATGTATTAGAGAAAATTAAAATGTCATCAAGATATATTACTAGGAAGGTGTCCAATAGATCTCTAAATATATTATTGATATAACGCTGAAACGTTGCAGGGGCATTACATAGCCCGAATGGCATTACCGTGTACTCAAAAAGCCCGTACCTAGTACGGAACGCCGTCAGCCACTCATCCCCTGAACGCATACGGATAAGATTGTATGCACCTCTGAGGTCTAGCTTGGTGAAGATGGATGACCCATTCAATCTTTCTATAAGTTCAGGGATGAGTGGCAGAGGATAACGGTCTTTCACAGTACGCTTGTTAAGCTCACGGTAATCCACGATAGGCCTGATGGTTTTGTCTTTGTTAGTGACAAAAAATATGCCTGCACCTGCAGGAGAAGTGGAAGGTCTTATGAACCCTTTTCTAAGGTTTTCGTTTATGTATTCCTTTAACTTAACTAGTTCGGTTTGAGATAGAGGGAAGATATGCCCATATGGAATGTCTGACCCTGGTATAAGTTTTATAGGGCAGTCATACTCTCTATGGGGGGGTAGAGACTCTGCCTCTATTTTATCAAAAACCAACGAAAAATCCTGATACTGGTGGGGGATTAATTCTTTATCTTGGTCAATGTGAAGTATGGCATGGGGTAGTAAACAAGTTGAGGTGCAGTAGGATGAATTGAATTCAATGTTGTTTTGTTTCCAATGTATCATAGGCTGGTGTTGTCTTAACCAGTGTAAGCCAAGAATGACTGGGAACATTGGAGAGGTAATTATATCGAAAGAGATATACTCTTGATGGGTGTTGTGAATGTTTACGAGTATGGGGATTGTTTGGTGTGTGATGGGACCTGTAGATAAACTATTACCATCAATCAACCGTACAGAAACAGGATTCTTTTTCACAACAAGCGGTATATTTTTATTTTTTACTATAGAAATATCTATATAATTGGCGTAAGCGCCAGAGTCCACAACGGCTTCAAGGTTTAGTCGCTGTTTTTCCCACTGTAACGAGATGGGAACTAGTAAGTACGTTGGTTTATGGGTAGACAATGTAAAGTTGTGTAAAGTACAAATTGACTCACCCGACTTCAGTCTTTTCAGAGATGGACAATCCGTGACAGAGTGGTCCTTGGAGGCACAATACATGCAGAGAGCATGTTCCTTGCGATAAGATTTTTCTTCTGGTGTTAGTGGTCCTTTAATAAACCCAATATCCATGGCCTCTGCGTTACCCTTTGGGCTATATGTCACAGGACGTGAGGGATATCTGGCTACTGTGTCATGTGTTTGTTTCTCTAATCTTCTCTCTCTGAATCTCCTATCAATTTTAATAGTCAGGGCCATTAAAGCCTCTAGGGAGTCTGGGAGATCAAGTCTGACTAACTCATCCTTTATAGGGTCTGATAGACCTAATCGAAATTGATTTATTAATGAAATTTGGTTCCACTGAGTATCTCTTTGCCAGATTTTAAACTCAGATATGTAATCTTCTACATGTCTTTTGTTCTGTTTGAGGCTGCGTAAGGTGTTTTCTGCAGTAAGTTGTTTATGGGGATCCTCATACAGATCAGACATTGCTTTAAAGAATTCATCAACTGATTCAAGTATAGGGTCATTGGATTCATATAAGGAGTCCGTCCATGCACGGGGTTCTCCTTTTAAATAAGATATGATTGTTAATATTTTAACTCTTTCAGTAGGAAATGTTTTAGGTTTTAGAGTAATGAACATCCTGCATGCATTGTAAAACTGTCTAAAGGTCTTTCTATCACCGGAGAAATGTTCAGGGGTACTAATAGGTGGTTCAGGAGGAAGTGAATGTGAGCTAAATCCTTCTTTGATAACACCCTTTAGGGTTAAATTCTCAGAATGGAGTTCTCTGAGACCCTGCGTCAGCTGATCTACTTTATGGGAGAGTTCCATGACATGAGCCTGTAGGTCAGCAGGGTTCAGCATTCTGTTTTTTATTAGGCTTGGTATTCTGTAACACACACTAACTTAAAGTTAGAAATTGGTAGAACATGTAAAAAAATATAATCATAGCAGACCATAAAAAATAAGGTTGTGTCTCACGTAGGTTATAGTGAAATATATATCTATATATACACACATATAATCTGAGTGAGTGGTGTTTAATATAAGACCTGTAACTGTTTTGTGGAAATTATATGTGAGTTTGATTGTGGTCTCACTAAAATAGTAATTAATATAGAAGAGTTATAGGTCTTCAGGACTGCACAAAAAAATAGTAAAACAATAAAAGGTAAAAATTATATATTTAGTGAGTTTTGAAAAGGTATTAGCTATATAGCAAAAATTTAGTAGCAAATACGTTTTTTGGCAAAAGGAAAAAAATAAGCAGCTAGATATGCATATAATAATTTTAGGATTTAATGTCCAGAAAAGACTCACTTCCGGAGGGATTAAATATGTAAATCAGTGGTGGTTCAGTGTTCTGTTTTATATTGAAATCTTTGGTAGCAAGCTTAGAGGGGAGAGCTGCTCTCAGAGCTGAAGCGTTGATCCGGACAAACCGGAAGTGCGGCTGGTCCGTGAAACCGGAAGTCCTCGGGTGTCACGCAAACAGCGTGTGAAGATTGAGATCCTCAGGTTGGCAGGCAGGGAATAATCCACAATGCGAGCGGCTCAGGAGGGAAGCATGAAACTTCAATACCAAGCAAGGTACTGAAGGTTTCATGCTCCTTTATAGCCAGAATCAGAGGTGTTACTACGCCTCTTTAAAGAGACAGGCTCCTTTTGTTACATTAATGTAATTGCTCATGCTCAATATTGTGTCATGTATTCCACATTGTTATTCTCTAAATATAGTACTGTGAGCATGTATTTCAAATGTAACTCTTAAAGGGACATGAAACCCTAAATGTATTTTTCATTAGTTATGTTGAACATACAATATTAACCCGGTTTCCAATTCTCTTCTATTCTCAAATGTGCTTCAGTCTCTTGGTATATTGTGTAGAAGGAGCATCAATACACTACTAGTTTTTAAGTGAACACATGGGGAGGCAATGACAATTGGTAGATATATGCAGCCACCAATCAGCAGATCGCAGCTATGTCCTTTACTGCTCCTGAGCTTTCCTAGATAAACCTTTCAGCAAAGGATAACAAGATAACGATTCAAAGAATATGAGTAAACGTGAATGTTGTTTAAAATGTTATGCTCTGTCAAAATCAACGGCTAGATTTAGAGTTTTGTTGGTAACGACCCGCGTAGCTAACGCTGGCTTTTTTCTGGCCGCACCTTTTAAATAACTCTGGTATTGAGAGTTCACAGAATGGCTGCGTTAGGCTCCAAAAAAGGAGCGTAGAGCATATTTAACGCAACTTCAACTCTCGATACCAGAGTTGCTTACGGACGCGGCCAGCTTCAAAAACGTGCTCGTGCACGATTCCCCCATAGAAAACAATGGGGCTGTTTGAGCTGAAAAAAAACCTAACACCTGCAAAAAAGCCGCGTTCAGCTCCTAACGCAGCCCCATTGTTTGCTATGGGGAAACACTTCCTACATCTGCACCTAACACTCTAACATGTACCCCAAGTCTAAACACCCCTAACCTTACACTTATTAACCCCTAATCTGCCGCCCCGCTATCGCTGACCCCTGCATATTTTTTTTAACCCCTAATCTGCCGCTCCGTAAACCGCCGCTACTTACATTATCCCTATGTACCCCTAATCTGCTGCCCCTAACACCGCCGACCCCTATATTATATTTATTAACCCCTAATCTGCCCCCCACAACGTCGCCTCCACCTGCCTACACTTATTAACCCCTAATCTGCCGACCGGACCGCACCGCTATTATAATAAAGTTATTAACCCCTAATCCGCCTCACTCCCGCCTCAATAAGCCTATAATAAATAGTATTAACCCCTAATCTGCCCTCCCTAACATCGCCGACACCTAACTTCAAACATTAACCCCTAATCTGCCGACTGGAGCTCACCGCTATTCTAATAAATGTATTAACCCCTAAAGCTAAGTCTAACCCTAACACTAACACCCCCCTAAATTAAATATAATTTAAATCTAACGAAATAAATTAACTCTTATTAAATAAATTATTCCTATTTAAAGCTAAATACTTACCTGTAAAATAAATCCTAATATAGCTACAATATAAATTATAATTATATTATAGCTATTTTAGGATTTATATTTATTTTACAGGTAACTTTGTATTTATTTTAACCAGGTACAATAGCTATTAAATAGTTAAGAACTATTTAATAGCTAAAATAGTTAAAATAATTTCAAAATTACCTGTAAAATAAATCCTAACCTAAGTTACAATTAAACCTAACACTACACTATCAATAAATTAATTAAATAAAATACCAACAATTATCTACAATTAAACCTAACACTACACTATCAATAAATTATTTAAATACAATATCTACAAATAAATACAATGAAATAAACTAACTAAAGTACAAAAAATAAAAAAGAACTAAGTTACAAAAAAATAAAAAAATATTTACAAACATTAGAAAAATATTACAACAATTTTAAACTAATTACACCTACTCTAAGCCCCCTAATAAAATAACAAAGCCCCCCAAAATAAAAAATGCCCTACCCTATTCTAAATTAAAAAAGTTCAAAGCTCTTTTACCTTACCAGCCCTGAACAGGGCCCTTTGCGGGGCATGCCCCAAAGAATTCAGCTCTTTTGCCTGTAAAAAAAAAACATACAATACCCCCCCCCCCCCAACATTACAACCCACCACCCACATACCCCTAATCTAACCCAAACCCCCCTTAAATAAACCTAACACTAAGCCCCTGAAGATCTTCCTACCTTATCTTCACCCTGCCAGGTTTACCGATCCGTCCTCGGAAGTCTTGATCCAAGCCTCGGAAGTGTTGATCCAAGCCCAAGCGGGGGGCTGAAGAGTGACGTCCATCCTTGGGCTGATGTCTGGATCCAAGTGGCGACTGAAGAAATCCATCATCGGGCTGAAGTCGGAAGTCCATCATCGGGATGAAGTCTTCTATCAAGCCGCATCTTCAATCTTCTTTCTTCTGGAGCGGAGCGGAACCATCTTCTTCCAAGCCGACGCGGAACATCCTCTTCAACCGACGAATAGATGACGAATGACGGTTCCTTTAAATGACGTCATCCAAGATGGCGTCCCTCGAATTCCGATTGGCTGATAGGATTCTATCAGCCAATCGGAATTAAGGTAGGAATATTCTGATTGGCTGATGGAATCAGCCAATCAGAATCAAGTTCAATCCGATTGGCTGATCCAATCAGCCAATCAGATTGAGCTCGCATTCTATTGGCTGTTCCGATCAGCCAATAGAATGCGAGCTCAATCTGATTGGCGGATTGGATCAGCCAATCGGATTGAACTTGATTCTGATTGGCTGATTCCATCAGCCAATCAGAATATTCCTACCTTAATTCCGATTGGCTGATAGAATCCTATCAGCCAAACGGAATTCGAGGGACGACATCTTGGATGACATCATTTAAAGGAACCGTCATTCGTCGTCTAGTCGTCGGTTGAAGAGGATGTTCCGCGTCGGCTTGGAAGAAGATGGTTCCGCTCCGCTCCAGAAGAAAGAAGATTGAAGATGCGGCTTGATAGAAGACTTCATCCTGATGATGGACTTCCGACTTCAGCCCGATGATGGATTTCTGGATTTCTTCAGTCGTCACTTGGATCCAGACTTCAGCCCGAGGATGGATGTCACTCTTCAGCCCCCCGCTTGGGCTTGGATCAACACTTCCGAGGACCGATCGGTGAACCTGGTATGGTGAAGATATGGTAGGAAGATCTTCAGGGGCTTAGTGTTAGGTTTATTTAAGGGGGGTTTGGGTTAGATTAGGGGTATGTGGGTGGTGGGTTGTAATGTTGGGGGGGTATTGTATGTGTTTTTTTTACAGGCAAAAGAGCTGAATTTCTTGGGGCATGCCCCGCAAAGGGCCCTGTTCAGGGCTGGTAAGGTAAAAGAGCTTTGAACTTTTTAAATTTAGAATAGGGTAGGGCATTTTTTATTTTGGGGGGCTTTGTTATTTTATTAGGGGGCTTAGAGTAGGTGTAATTAGTTTAAAATTGTTGTAATATTTTTCTAATGTTTGTAAATATTTTTTTATTTTTGTAACTTAGTTCTTTTTTATTTTTTGTACTTTAGTTAGTTTATTTCATTGTAGTTATTTGTAGATATTTTATTTAAATAATTTATTGATAGTGTAGTGTTAGGTTTAATTGTAGATAATTGTAGGTATTGTATTTAATTAATTAATGTATTGATAGTGTAGTGTTAGGTTTAATTGTAGATAATTGTTGGTATTTTATTTAATTAATTTATTGATAGTGTAGTGTTAGGTTTAATTGTAACTTAGGTTAGGATTTATTTTACAGGTAATTTTGTAATTATTTTAACTATTTTAGCTATTAAATAGTTCTTAACTATTTAATAGCTATTGTACCTGGTTAAAATAAATACAAAGTTACCTGTAAAATAAATATAAATCCTAAAATAGCTATAATATAATTATAATTTATGTTGTAGCTATATTAGGGTTTATTTTACAGGTAAGTATTTAGCTTTAAATAGGAATAATGTATTTAATAAGAGTTAATTTATTTTGTTAGAATAAAATTATATTTAACTTAGGGGGGTGTTAGGGTTAGGGTTAAAATTAGCTTTAGGGGTTAAAAAATTTATTAGAGTAGCGGTGAGCTCCGATCAGCAGATTAGGGGTTAATACTTGAAGTTAGGTGTCGGCGATGTTAGGGAGGGCAGATTAGGGGTTAATACTATTTATTATAGGGTTATTGAGGCGGGAGTGAGGCAGATTAGGGGTTATTAAATTTATTATAGTAGCTGTGAGATCCGCTCTGCAGATTAGGGGTTAATAAGTGTAGGCAGGTGGAGGCGACGTTGAGGGGGGCAGGTTAGGGGTTAATAAATATAATATAGGGGTCGGCAATGTTAGGGGCAGCAGATTAGGGGTACATAAGTATAACGTAGGTGGTGGTCGGCAGATTAGGGGTTAAAAAAATTTAATCGAGTGGCGGCGATGTGGGGGGACCTCGGTTTAGGGGTACTCAGGTAGTTTATGGGTGTTAGTGTACTTTAGAGCACAGTAGTTAAGAGCTTTATAAACCGGCGTTAGCCCAGAAAGCTCTTAACTACTGACTTTTTTATGCGTCTGGAGTTTTGTTGTTAGATTTCAAACGCTCACTTCAGCCACGACTCTAAATACCGGAGTTAGAAAGATCCCATTGAAAAGATAGGATACGCAATTGACGTAAGGGGATCTGCGGTATGGAAAAGTCGCGGCTGAAAAGTGAGCGTTAGACCCTTTCCTGACTGACTCCAAATACCGGCGGTAGCCTAAAACCAGCGTTAGGAGCCTCTAACGCTGGTTTTCACGGCTACCGCCAAACTCTAAATCTAGACCCAAGTAAGCAAATTTTCGGCCTTGATGCACCTTTTAAATGAAATCGATTTCCTAAATAAGTAAAACACTTTAATCTAGCTTGAAAAAATATACACTTTATTTAACACATCAAGAGAAATATGGCATACAGGCTTATTATAAGATTGAAATGTTTGCTTGTTTTAACAAGCACGTGTATATATACCAACAAGCCCTAAGGATTAGTATATTAGCAAAGGAACAGTCATGTCAAACAAAAGATTCATGATTAATGCCAACTGGAAGATGAGTTAGCATAAGATTGCTCACTGATCTTTTTTATGTGACTTAGACTGGAACCGTTGTTACTTGCGCTCACAGCGGACCAACCTGTATTCTTGTGTTGCTTATACTCCATCCATATCACTGTGTTATATTATGTACTGTCTAATACTCTTTTGAAGATGCTTAAGCGGGTTCAGTTTGAGTATGCAGATTTCCTAACTCAATATATGTAATTATTGTATTATTGTTGTGTCTTCATCTATTCCCTAGTTTTCAGATCCCTTGGGTGGATCTCTGTTGCATTGATGACACTATGCAGATAAGCCAATAAAATGAGGCGCAATGTTGAAGGGTAATATGTAGAGCCGGATAAGCGAAATGTGATTCCCTGTTCAATGTTGTTTTGAACTATGTAACCAAGGCCTCTTGCATTAGTGTACCTGTGATGTTGCCCTTCAATTTGTAATTGTTTTGTATCTGTTTGGATTGCCTCAATAAAAACATTAAAAAAAAAAAAAAAAAAAAAGATTCATGATTGAAATCGGAAATGTAATTTTAAACAACTTTCCTAAGTACTTTTATCACTAATTTTGCTTTGTTGCTTTGGTGTTCTTAGTTGAAAGCTAAACCTAGGAGGGTTCTAATCTGAATGCATTTTGACCACTAGAGGGCATTAGTTAATGTGTTTCATATAGAAAACATTGAGCTCATGCACGTATAGCTACCCTGGAGTAAGCACTGATTTGCGAAAATGTAGGTCTGTCAAAAGAACTGATATAAGGGGTCCGTTTGCAGAGGCATAGTTACAAGGTAATCACAGAGGTAAAAACATGTATTTCTAAAACAGTGTTGGTTATTCCAAATTGGACAATGGGTAATAAAGGGATTATATTTATTTTTAAACCAACAATAATTCAGGTGTTGGTCATTGTTTTGAATTAGGAGATTAAGGAGAACAGTTTGGACATCACATCACAAAAAACAATCAATATAATCAACAAGCAAAGCATGTGATGATATTGTCTCAACACACTTGTAAAACACCCTCTGCAAACAATCTGCTTCCATGGAGCCGGTCCTATAGAGGCCTATTTTATACAGAGTGTGCTCTACAAGTGTAAGAAGACAACATCATCACATACCTATCATTTATACATTAAATAACTAAAAAAAATACATATACATAATTACTTCTTCCCTCTTTCTTTTCTTCCCATGAGACGGAGGCTCTGGGGAGGGCAAATGCCCCCTCCGATGAG
The DNA here is from genome assembly GCF_027579735.1 of Bombina bombina. NCBI lineage: Eukaryota > Metazoa > Chordata > Amphibia > Anura > Bombinatoridae > Bombina > Bombina bombina. Next base: position 178,480,839 of record NC_069508.1, read on the forward strand.
TCCTCCTTCAAGATGGTTGGGGAAGAAGGGGAGGAGGAGTACTATGAGTGGTTCCGGATTCACCAGGCAGAGGAGGAGATGGAGGAGGCCCAGGAGCAGATGGTCCAGGAGATGAGGGTCTTCCCATTCCTGGTCTGCTTGCCACCTCCCGGAGGACCTGCAAGATATTATTTTGTCCTTCGAGCAGGCAGTTCATTGCGTTTCTCATGAACTCTCTATGTGCCTGTTGTTCCCTCTGGGAGCTCTGCATTTCTAACAGGAAGGCCCTCATCAGCTCCACCTCTGGTATATCTGGGGGGATGTTCTCCTCAGGAGGAGCTGGTGCATGGCGGGCTGCTGGTGCATGGCGGACTATTGCACGGGGGGCTGCTGCTGCACAGAAAACTGCTGCAGGGATCTCTTCTGCAGGGGGGCAAGGTGCAGGGATATCTTCCAGTTCTCCCTGAGGTGGTGATCCATCTGCACCACTCTCATGCCTGGGTGAAGGAGGAGCCTGTTCGTGCTGTGTTTCCTCCTCCCCGGCCTCAGACTCAGTATATTTGAAAATGAAAGAAATAGAGATATTAGCACAGTTCCAAATAAAGATTAAAATGTTATATTTAAAAGTGTATTAATAAAGCTGCCTTCGTAATTCAATTGTAACCAAAAGCAATCAATACGATTTACGTATTTGCAAACCCGTCTTTCGGATATCTAGATGATCAATATGAATGTATTTTTCCGTGCGTCTTAAATCTGTTTAAATGCACACCTAATCTGTAGACTAGATACTAATGTGATGGCTTTTCTTCAAATCCAACTTTCTCAAGGTAATTCTGAATGCGTTTCCATAATAATGTTGAAAAAAGCGTAATTGCATTAGTCATATCCCTAATTTATTTTGCGTGTGAATGGGTTATGAGGTGGATGTAAAGAGATTATTAAATGACCTTACCAGCAGATGAAAGGGGCAGGTTCCCAGTATCAATTCCTCCTTTGATACCGACTATGGCCACCTTGGAGGGGTTTGTACACAGCATGTGCTCCCAGCAGCTATATACAAATGTCTGTTCCGGCCCGCCATCAGTCCCTGCATGGTATTCATTCTCCATTGAAATCTTCTTCTTGAGTTCACTTCTGCAGTCCTGGTAGTGGTACTGTATTGATTTGACATCCCTCTTGAAGTCCCCCACTGCATTGACGGCATCTGTGATCTCCAGTCACAACGTTTTCTTCTCTGAAGGTGTGGCCTTCGGTGCCTGCAGCATCCTAGCCCTCTCAATATAGGCTTCTATAAGGACCTCCTTTTCCTCCATGGTATACCTCTCCTCCCTCTGCCTGGGCTTCCCCTGTGATGTGAGCCTCTGTTGTCCAGACTTTAATGCACCCTATCTGTGCTCCTGCTATACACCACTGGGCCCAGCCACTTGTTCATCTTCAACAATGTGACTGGGCCCACCCACCCTGACCTCTCCCCCTTACTCTCCCCCTTCCTCTCTAGTTCATCTCCCTCTCCCCCTCCCTGTCCCTCTCTCCTGCATAACCTGCTCCCTAACCTCCTCCATAACCTGCTCCCTAACCTGCTGCGAAATAAACTCTAAGAGAACTGCGCTGATCTCCTGCCTCGGCTCTCCCCTAGCCCTCCTTCACGCCATACTTATATGTGAAAGTGCCCAAATGAAAGGTGGTTAAAATAATGAACTAAAAGTAAAAAGTGCTCAAATTGTCAATGGTATTAAAAAAATAGGGTAAGTGGTATTAATTAACAAACAAACGTATAAAAAAAAGGAGTAAATGAGGGTATGTAAACAATAAGTTGGTGTAAATCAAACAAATTCTAACTATGGGATGGGTATGGGATTAAAGGGAATGGGGTATGGAGTGTATTTGTGTGTATGTAGTGCTACTGATATGTGTATGTATGTATTGAATGTGTTTGCGTGTAAATGTGTTTATGTAATGTACAAAAAAGCAGCACTCGCAACTCACCCAGACAAACTCTAACAAACTCGCCCTCACTCTCACTCACTAACTGTCTCTCTCTTTTACTAACTAACTCGCTAACTCTCAGAAACCTCCAACGCCTAGACCTGCACCTATCTCCAAAAAGCAATACAGTCAAAGAAGCCATGCTTAGAGCGTGTTTATATACCCTATGTAAATGGTTAATGATGTACCGGTTTGCAAAGTAAAGGAGGTCCAGGTGTGCTTTAGTTTTGATTTGCATGTGTGCAATGTGGAGTAGTAGATGTTGTGAATGCTCATATCGAGTTTCTAAATGCACATATGCATTTCTGGTATGTGTATAATGCGATGATGTCATAGTGATCGTTTTGCATAACATTCTCCTAATTTAGTATCCCAAAATCTAAATGCTGATTTTTGTTCGTATCGTATTTGTTAAGTGTTGTAAAAGGTTTTTTTTTTTTAAAGGGACATAATACTCATATGCTAAATAACTTGAAACTGATGCAGTATAACTGTAAAAAGCTGACAGGAAAATATCACCTGAGCATCTCTATGTAAAAAAGGAAGATATTTTACCTCACAATCTCCTCAGCTCAACAGAATAAGTTCTGTGTAAAAAGTTATACTTCACCTGCTTCCAGCTGCAGGTAAAAAAAAATTAAAAAAAAATTAAGAAATGAACAGCAGTCAATCAGCATCAGCAGTGCTGAGGTCATGAACTCTTACTGTGATCTCATGAGATTTCATAGTAAGCTTCCTTTACCTGATTGGTGAAATAATATGAGAGTTCATGAGGCTCATCCCCTAAGCTGTCCCAGGACAGACACACTAAAATGCTGCTTAGAAATCCTTTACAATCGGAGGTGGCTACTGAGGAACTTTTGAGGTAAAATATCTTTCTTTTTTACATAGAGATGTTCAGGAGATATTTTCTAGTCAGCTTTTTACAGCTATGCTGCATCACTTTCAAGTGTTAAACATTTGGGTATTATGGCCCTTTAAATAATGTTTCCTAATCGGCAATGCAAATGTTTTGTTTGTGTATCAGTATGCAATTCTTTTTTTCATGTTGTTTTGTTCCGTGATGCAGATCACAACGTATTTTGATAACCCTCGTTTGGTGTAAATGTTGTGTAGTATTTGTTGTAAAGGATTTGAATATTGAATACGTATGTGCTAAGTTGTGTGAGCTATTGTTTGTACATTTGATCTGATTCTTTTTCGTGTCCATTATGTTGTATGTGTAATATGACAGTATGTAGTTCTCGCAATATCGGGTGTTAGAAGAAAAATTTGTCTATTCTTCAGTTTGCATTGATCTCTATGGGAGAATCCATTACGCGTCCGTGATAACGCTAGGGAAATAAATGCGGTACTCGTATTACCACGATGCGTAACGAGGTTCTTTTCAGACTTGTGATACTGACGTTATGAAAAGTGCGCAATGAAAATAATGTATGCGCAATTTGAGAGCTGCCATAATGCCACAACTCGTAATCTAGCTGAAAGCCAGCAATCTCATATATATATATATATATATATATATATATATATATATATATATATATATATATATATATATATATATATATATATATATATATATATATATATATATATACAGTGCTTTTTTGGAAAAGAAAAGGTGCCGGTACTCATTGATTTTTGATTGATATATTCTGCTCAGTGACTTTGAGAAAAGCTAAAGGATAAGATTATTTTCAATGTTTGAAGTATTTTGCAGCCCCCTCTGGTGAAAACTAGAGTATTTACACGATTATTTCAAATATCACCTCTTATGAGTTGTCAGAGGTGGGGGGTACTTGGTACCGGTGAGTACCCCCACAAAAAAGCCCTATATATATTAGACATGTGCAATTCAGTTCGGTCCGAATCGAAATTCGGACAAATTTTGTTGAATTCGGAATTCGGATCGATTCGAATTTCCGAATTGCGGCAGGGCCGAATCTACCGAATAAATCCGAATCGATTCAAATTTATTCGGATGGATTCGGATGGCCATGTATTACACTAGTATTGTACAGTATACTAGTGTAATACACAGCACATCCCACTTAACAGTGCCGAAATTCCGAAAAATCCGAATCGATTCGAACCGAATCGAACCGAATGGAACTGAACCGAACCGAATTTCACACAAATCCGAAAGAATCCGAATGAATCTGAAACAAATTCATTCGATTTCTTCCGAATTCGAATCGATCCGAACCGAAATTCGAATCGGTCCGTATCGATCCGAACCAAATTTCTCGCGGCTGCACATGTCTAATATATATATATATATATATATATATATATATATATATATATATATATATATATATATATATATATATATATATATATATATATACAGGGAGTGCAGAATTATTAGGCAAATGAGTATTTTGACCACATCATCCTCTTTATGCATGTTGTCTTACTCCAAGCTGTATAGGTTCGAAAGCCTACTACCAATTAAGCATATTAGGTGATGTGCATCTCTATAATGAGAAGGGGTGTGGTCTAATGACATCAACACCCTATATCAGGTGTGCATAATTATTAGGCAACTTCCTTTCCTTTGGCAAAATGGGTCAAAAGAAGGACTTGACAGGCTCAGAAAAGTCAAAAATAGTGAGATATCTTGCAGAGGGATGCAGCACTCTTAAAATTGCAAAGCTTCTGAAGCGTGATCATCGAACAATCAAGCGTTTCATTCAAAATAGTCAACAGGGTCGCAAGAAGCGTGTGGAAAAACCAAGGCGCAAAATAACTGCCCATGAACTGAGAAAAGTCAAGCGTGCAGCTGCCAAGATGCCACTTGCCACCAGTTTGGCCATATTTCAGAGTTGCAACATCACTGGAGTGCCAAAAAGCACAAGGTGTGCAATACTCAGAGACATGGCCAAGGTAAGAAAGGCTGAAAGACGACCACCACTGAACAAGACACACAAGCTGAAACGTCAAGACTGGGCCAAGAAATATCTCAAGACTGATTTTTCTAAGGTTTATGGACTGATGAAATGAGAGTGAGTCTTGATGGGCCAGATGGATGGGCCTGTGGCTGGATTGGTAAAGGGCAGAGAGCTCCAGTCCGACTCAGACGCCAGCAAGGTGGAGGTGGAGTACTGGTTTGGGCTGGTATCATCAAAGATGAGCTTGTGGGGCCTTTTCGGGTTGAGGATGGAGTCAAGCTCAACTCCCAGTCCTACTGCCAGTTTCTGGAAGACACCTTCTTCAAGCAGTGGTACAGGAAGAAGTCTGCATCCTTCAAGAAAAACATGATTTTCATGCAGGACAATGCTCCATCACACGCATCCAAGTACTCCACAGCGTGGCTGGCAAGAAAGGGTATAAAAGAAGAAAATCTAATGACATGGCCTCCTTGTTCACCTGATCTGAACCCCATTGAGAACCTGTGGTCCATCATCAAATGTGAGATTTACAAGGAGGGAAAACAGTACACCTCTCTGAACAGTGTCTGGGAGGCTGTGGTTGCTGCTGCACGCAATGTTGATGGTGAACAGATCAAAACACTGACAGAATCCATGGATGGCAGGCTTTTGAGTGTCCTTGCAAAGAAAGGTGGCTATATTGGTCACTGATTTGTTTTTGTTTTGTTTTTGAATGTCAGAAATGTATATTTGTGAATGTTGAGATGTTATATTGGTTTCACTGGTAAAAATAAATAATTGAAATGGGTATATATTTGTTTTTTGTTAAGTTGCCTAATAATTATGCACAGTAATAGTCACCTGCACACACAGATATCCCCCTAAAATAGCTATAACTAAAAACAAACTAAAAACTACTTCCAAAACTATTCAGCTTTGATATTAATGAGTTTTTTGGGTTCATTGAGAACATGGTTGTTGTTCAATAAACTGTTCTCCAATCAGTGTGGGTGAAAGAGGTGATTATAAGATACAACACAAGATCTCTCATATGCTAATCCCAAAAGAACAGTGAACCAACCTCTAAAGGTTCACTAACAGAAAAAATGAAAAAGAATATTGGGATAGCGCTAAAAAAAAAGCTGAGAGAAAGATTCCAAAGGTAGAAATTTAATGAATTATATTCGTTGAACAGATGCTTATATAACATACGCTAATGTAACATATAGAAAAAATATATTTTCAAAAATGAATGCAAACGGATGCTAATCTAGCATATAGAAAAAATTATAGAAAATTTTTATATGTAGGAGTAATATATATATATATATGTATAGTGTGTTAAGTAAAAAATGCCCAACAGATTAGCTGTATAAAAAAGAAGAAGATTCTAAGCGTTAATATCTTAGATTTTCATAATGGATGAGTGGTCACAGTATATAAAGCCAGTGAAGCCTAAAAAAGGATTGAAATATTGATGTATCAAAAAATGGATTTATTAAATAAAATTCATTAAGTAAAATTTATTAAGTAAAATAAATGTATAATTCAATATATAAAATAGGATGCCGGCATCTAAAGAGAACATTTACTGAATATTACATAAAAGCTACTATCTGAAACATTTTATCTGACAATACGGTGACTTAATCTATATGCACAAGATGTAACCAGTTAATGCAACAAACTGATATCTTATCTTATACGCTGGAAAAACGGTGTCCTCATGAGTCCTGCAACAATACCGATTTGGCAGTGGGAAGATCCGTGTGTAGATGTTAATACAATCTCTGGTTTCCGTTAGTGAAAATAACAAGTGTTTCGCTTCGAAGCAAAAATACTTTCCTCTTCGTGGACTTGCACTTATTTATACACTCTGTCCAGTAGTTTAAGAAGATATTCAGCGCTCTCGAAGAACGGACTGAGTAGTGATCCTCTCTGTAATAGAGTCGAATCCGGATTAGAGTTCAGGTGTATTCCTGTTCATAGAGCACCTGTGTTCCGACAGTCTTTGCATTAACACAGTATTCAAAACAGGGATTAGTCACCCTAGGTGGGTACGTGTGAGTAGGTCCTGGGGCAGGAATTATACATATAGAGACAGCTTAAATATATTTGTGGCTGCTCGATGTACCTGTCCTATCTACTTACGTTACCACACCGGGTCTAGAGTATTGTGTTTTCAAATTCAGTAGGCAAATTCTATGCGTTTCAGCCGCCAGGGACCTTTATCAAGATGCCTACTAACTATATCTTCCATTTTTAAATAGCCCGCATTTTGTTTCTATTGGATAAAGTTCAGCCTATCATATCTCTCTAATTAGTGTCTGTTATACAGATTGGAAATACAAAATGCACATATGTACTTAGAATCCTAGTGACTTATCTAATTTTCAGGGAGTTATGAAATAAAAACATATATGAAAATAAAAATAAAAACATTTATTAGACATGATAGATCCCCATCTCTTAAGCTTCACTTGAGATATATAGGGAAATTTGGTTAATTAATGAAAATAGTTTATTTGACGAGAGAATTGTACTAATCAATTTTGATGGATTAGCTTTATAATCATAGTGAGTGATGTTCAGGATACTGCTTGGGAGTTATCGTGCCGCTTTTTGAACGGAATATTGTAATATCCCGAATGAAAAAAATGTGTTAAAAAATAAAAAATAATAATAAAAAATAATAATAAAAAAATAAAAAAATAAAAAATGAAAGCAAATATAAAAAATTATTTTTATTTAAGAGATAAAAATAAAGGATTTGTGTATTCGTATGACCGGTGTGTATAAAAAATAAAGTTGTTAATGTATGTGTAAATATTTCCATACTCACATTATAAATTATATCTGTCAGATATGTATGATGCAAAACCTGTAATGAGTCTATAGTTAGTTGTCACATTTGTGAGGAATGAAATTTAAAGTTATATGGAATAGGGACGTAAAAATAATACAAATGTACAGTATTTTAATTATATAGTTTTTTTATATTATTATTATTCTAATTGTATTAAAACAGCATGCTTAAATCCATTTCTGAATTAAGACTTATGAGTTGTCAGAGGTGGGGGGTACTTGGTACCGGTGAGTACCCCCACAAAAAAAGCCCTATATATATATATATATATATATAGATATATAGATATATACCTAAAGGACTCTTGTGGTGTGTCATAGATTTTATAGTCTGCTGCAGACACAAAAAGCCATTGAAAACATTATTAAAGTGATGGTAATCTTTCCACTTTTTATAATCAGATACCCGCCCACTTCAATGTTTGTTTGTGAGCTATTGATTTGAACTGTTCTCCAATCAGTGCTCTATCCATATGGCACTTTTTTGTAGCTAGAGCGCTAATTGGAGAACAGTTCAAACCATTAGCTCACAAAAAACATTACTTTTGAAGTGGGAGGTGGGAGTACAGGTATTAGAAGCATTGAATGTACACTGTCCCTTTAAATTGTAAGTTGATTACATCTCGATTGATTATTGATTAAATGGGTTGTGATTTAAAAAACAAAGCCAGTGAAACGGATCCAGGGGGAAGATGGCTTATTCTCATCGGCCTCCTTTATAGCCGACCAGTTACGTTGGTCAACGTTTATGCCCCAAATTTGAAGCAAGCACAATTTTTTAAAAAAATTACAATTAAAATCCTTCAAGTTCAGAAAGGTGCTTTAATCTTAGCTGGCGACCTAAATGTAGCACTTGAGCCAGGTATTGACTGCTCCCAGGGTCGAGGCAGTATCCCCATTAAAACCCTACAGGACTTCAGAGCGCTTGCACATAAGCTTACTCTGATTGATGTGTGGAGGGCCAAGCACCCGGGCCAGCGGAACTACACCTTTTTTTCCAATCCGCATCAGTGTTACTCACGCATAGACTATGTATTCATAGATCAAGTCAATTATAGTCTAGTACAGGAGGCTGACATTGAGCCAATAAGCTGGTCTGATCATGCTGCAGTGTCGGTCACTCTGCGCTGGTCTGAACGACCGCTATCCCCTTACACATGGCGGCTTGATGAATCCCTGCTAAAGCACCCAATCTTTTCTAAAAAATTAGCGGAGATGATAAAAGATTACTTTGCACTTAATAATACGCCAGATATATCACCGCACACTTTATGGGAGGCTCACAAATGTGTAATTAGGGGGGAATTGATAAAACGCAAGGCAGTCCTCACCAAACAATATCGCGAGGCTTATAACTCAATGATGCAAAACATCCGCGAATTAGAGCAGACTCACAAACACTCCCCACTAGATAAAGCTATAGCTGAAAAGTTAAAGCAGGTGAGGAACGACTTAAACAGGCTAATATACAAAGAAGCCCAATCCAAAGCACTATACCTCAAGAAAATGTACTTGACCAACTCAAATAAGATAGGCCCGACTTTAGCAAGAACCCTTAGGGAACAGAAGCTGAACTCATATGTACATAGTATAGTCGATCCTGCGGGTCGTCAGGCTCTAAGCAGCCACCAAATTGTAAACGAATTTAGAAAGTTTTATAATGAACTATACAACCTGCCGAAACCACCACTGGCAGCTAACCCCCAGGAGCGAAAGAGGTATATAGAGGAGGCCGCACTCCCGGCCCTTACTGCAGAACTAAATCAGAAATTAGAGGCCCCAATTACCCTTCAAGAAGTCCTCCTAGCTATAAAATCCCTTCCCTTGCGTAAGAGCCCAGGACCAGATGGGTTCACAAACCTATATTATAAAAATTACAGGCAACTCCTGGCCCCGCACCTTACTTCCTTGTTTAGAGCAATAGATGACAGGATACCCTGGCCCAAGAGCAGCCTAGAGGCTCATGTTATAGTTCTACCGAAGGCGGACAGAGACCCCCAGAAAGTGGAAAATTATAGGCCTATATCCCTACTTAATTCTGATGTTAAGATTTACGCAAAGATCCTAGCAACCCGTTTAAACTCCATTCTCCCTCAAATTATTCATGTGGACCAAACGGGGTTTATCCCCGGGAGGGAAGCACGGGATAATACCATAAGAGTAATTCAACTAATAGAGCACGCCAGCCGGTCGAAGATCCCATCAATATTAATATCGACAGATGCTGAGAAAGCCTTCGACCGGCTGGACTGGAATTTCTTACACTCATGCCTGTCCGCCTTCGGTATTGGAGACCTGATGTCCCATAGAATTCTTAGTCTATACACACAACCCTCTGCGAAAATTAAAGCTAATGGTGTCCTGTCAGATAGCTTCAGCATTGGGAATGGGACCAGGCAGGGTTGCCCCCTGTCCCCACTCCTCTTTGCTATCTCCATGGAGGTGCTCGCGGCGCATATTAGACAAAACCCCAAAATTACTGGTATAACCCTGGGCCCCAACTCCTTTAAAATAACCCTCTACGCGGACGATGTCCTTATTCTGTTAACTTCCCCTTCCTCTTCAATCACTTATTTACTAGAGGAATTCAACCGATTCAGTGCCCACTCTAATTTCCACATAAATGCACAAAAGTCTGAAATCCTAAATATCAATATGAAAAAACAATCCTTTGAAGCCTTAAGGACTCACTGCCCATACAAACTAAACATGGACAAACTTAAATACTTAGGAATCCAGCTCACGTCGGGGAGTAGTAAATTATTTAAGCATAACTATATACCCCTCATGCACAGACTCAAAAAGGAACTCGACGGCTGGCAGAATAAACCGCTCTTGTGGTGGGGCAGGATACAAGCAATAAAGATGACAGCCCTCCCACAGCTACTCTATGTTATGCAGACGGTACCTATTCACCTGCCGAACACATACATTAATCAACTACAATCATTGATAAACTCTTTTATATGGGGTAACATTAAACCGCGCATTAGTAAGAAAATCATCACAGCCCCATTGGGTGCGGGGGGGTTGGGAGTGCCGTCAGTACTGTCATATCATAGGGCCGTGGTCCTGCAGAGAATTATCGAATGGCACAACCCGGCTAATAACAAAGCATGGGCATCCATAGACTCCTTCCTCTTAAAATCTCCAAATATTGGCCCCCTTAGCTGGGTCAAACATTCGGCTAGACCCCTCCTAGCAAAACTATCCCCAATATATAACCACCTATTCAAAACATGGGATGGAATTCGAGCAAAAATAAAGGGCATTTCGTCCCTTATCTCCCCAATGTCCCCAATTTCTTATAACGCAGAATTTATGGGAGGTGTACTGGCCGTGAGACCTAACCCTATAGGCTTGGAGTGCACCATACCGTTCACCAATCTGGTTCTCAACCATACCTTAAAGACTCGTACCCAGCTAGCTGACGTAGCGGGAGGCGCTTTCTCTGGGTGGCTCAAGTATGCACAACTCACACACCTACTGAAAATTTCACCTTACAGGGATAGCCTACTCAGAGACTTGACCCGCTTCGAGGGACTGTGCCTCTCTGCTACGGTCCCTCGCGGCTCTCTGTCGAAGGCCAAGAAGATGCTAGATGCGGCACTGGTGCCCGCGTCCCCTTCTTATAAACTACATTGGCAGAGGGAACTGGGAGTGGAGATCTCCGAGGAACATTGGCAAAACATACTACACTGCACCGCCAAGTCCTCATCCATACCTAGATCCCTGGAGCTCAACCATAAGGTGTTGTTCCGTTGGTACCTCACACCAGAGAGACTTAAATTGATCTACCCAGGAGCGGGTGCTACTTGTTGGAGGGGGTGCGGGTCCAATGGGACGATGGCACATATGTGGTGGCAGTGCCGCTCAATATCCCCCTTTTGGAGGGGAGTGGAGCAGCTCCTTAGGGAACTACTGGGAGCAACATTTCACCTCTCGCCCTCTATGGCCCTTCTAAACCGCAAACCTGACAAAGTTTGTAAAATTAAATGGAAACTAGCACAAATCAGCCTGAATAGCGCAAAGGCACTTATTGCCCGCAACTGGAAATCTGTACGCATCCCCACTATGCAGGAATGGCGTACACACACCTCGGAACTTTTAGCGGCGGAAGAATACTCTTATTATAGCAACGGTAATTTATCGTTTTTCCATAATGTCCAGTTTTACTGGGAGACTTTAATTAATGCCCCAGTTACAATGGGGGATCGCGCTTCGGTAGGGGAGCCATAATTTATGGAGTGGGTCTCCCCAGGCCAGGCCTCCCTCTCTCCCTCCTCTCTCCAGACCTGCCATCCTCCCTCTCCTCCCCCCCCTCCCTCTCCACCCCCTATCTCCCCCCCCCCCTTATCGCTACATAGTAGGTATGGAGTAAAGAGATTGAATACAAGGCACATATAACTGTTGTAGATTTTCTGTTTTTTTTGTTTTTTTTTTCTCCTTGTAAGATGTTAAGCTTTTTGGAAATGGTATAACTTAACCTTAGCTACACTAGTCATTGTGTCGCCAGAATGTGCATGGGACTATGTTAATCAGTACAGTGCGAGATGTCTCAAGGGCGGCATCCCCATATAGTCTTAATGGACAATAACCCTACGATGGATGGTCTTGGGTTTCGACGGGTCACCCCAAATGGGAGGACTCTTACCGTATAACTTTGTTGGTAGGGACCATACTATGTAATATCATCCTTGACTTGTGTATCAATTACTAAAATGTATTGCTGTTGTTTTCCAATAAAGCTTGTTTGAAAATTAAAAAAAAAAAAAAAAAAAAAAAACAAAGCCAGTAATCTCATACAAATAAATACATACACATAAATAAACCTAAAGAACAGTTGTGTTATACATTTTATACTTTGCTTCTGTTATTTTAGGGCTCCATGTACTAAGCAGTCAGCGAGCTACCCGCAACAAATCTCGCGTCAAAATTCGCAAACTGATATGTACAAAGCCGTCATTTATGTTAAAACTCGCATCTTTAAAATTGCGAGCGTACTTATCCGCCAAACCTCGCTACCGCTCCATTTTTCACTGTAATTAGACACATTTGACCACCAACTCGCCAAAAACGAATGTACTAAAAAATCTATTTGTCCGCTCGCTACAATTTCCGCTCCCACCTCGTTATTTTTGCCTCGCCACCTTTTAGGTGGCGGGCAAGGTACAAAACAATAGGAAAGTCAATCTAGACGCCAGTCTAGACATATATAAAAGGCAGTAATATCAGCATTGTACTTACAGCATAACTGGCGTCTAATTTGTCTCTCATTTCCATGTACATAAATTGCGCCCAATTTGTCGACTGTAATTAAAGAGTAATCTATATTTTAAATTTGTATCGTATAGTTGTCAATCTTTATAATTATTTTTATATTAATATTTATATATTATCAGATCCAGATGAAGCCATATCCAAATTGTAAATAAATATTACAAAAATAACGCTCTGTTATCACTCTTCAAAAAATTTTGAACAATAATAAAGTTGTTTAGATAAGTTGAACTTTTATAGGAGCAAAATTCTATTCCCGTGACTACTATGATGTTCGTGACACCTTGCATGTCACATGTTAATAATTGGCCAGACAATTCAACTGAAAGTTAAGTACATCAGCTTAGTCGCGGCGAGCGAGGCGTCAAATTTATCAACAATCCGCAACTGCTCGCGGCGGGCTAGATTGTTTATTTATTGGGGGAATATTAGTACATAGCGACAGCGGACACCATTTTGCCCGCGGCGAGTAACGGCGAGTTTATCCGCGTCTACAATGACGGATGAATTGACGGCTTAGTACATGGAGCCCTTAATGTGCATCCAATTTACACTGTCCCTTTAAATTGTAATTTGAAGGGACAGTCTAGTCAAAATTAAACTTTCATGATTCAAATAGGGCATGCAATTTTAAACAACTTTACAATTTACTTTTATCGTTAAATTTACTTTGGTCCCTTGGTGGTATTTTTGAAAAGCTAAACCTAAGCAGACTCAAAGTGATTTCAAAAACCGTTGAAAACCGCCTCTTAGTTTAGAGCAGGGGTGTATTACCGCCTAGACAGACAAGGCACGGGCCTAGGGCGGCAGATTGGGGAGGGCGGCAGATTGGGGAGCATCAATAGAAACGGTGTCTCAAACGTTCATGTTACTGCATGTCCAGCAGATTTTGCCGGGATGCCCTTTTAAAAGAGCAGTGCGAACATGTAGAGCACACACCCCTGCCAGATAAAATTAGCTAATGAGATGTCCGTAATGAGCTATTAGCTGCTATTCATATCTTGCAAATAAACAGCCTGCAATACACAGCACAGCACTAGCAGAAGAGATCTAATTTGAAAACGCTGTGAGTGAGATGCTGACAGAGATACAGCTTCAGTGCTATTACGGATGAATAACTCATTGCAGACAGCTAATTTGTATATTTTGTATGGCGGGGTGTGCAGTCAACATGTTTGCACTGCCCATCGTCATGCCTCATTCCTCCCTGGACTCGCCACTGCTGGGAACAAGGCACAAGCTTTTAAAATGCTTGGCACAGCTTTCACACGAGCAGTGATGTCATCAGGAGATCCCATACCACATGTGTATAGCCAATAAACATATAGCATGAGTGAGTAGGACACTGTAAGTAAAGATCTTATGAAGGTATACAGCTTCAATTATGGGGTTTAGCAGCTGCTATGGGGTTCCAAATCTACACAGTTGCATTTAAAATTAAAGGGACACTGAACCCAATATTTTTCTTTTGTGATTCAGATAGAGCATGCAATTTTTAGCAACTTTCCAATTTTACTCCTATTATCAGTTTTTCTTCGTTCTCTTGCTTTCTTTCTTTGAAAAATAAGGCATCTAAGCTATTTTTGGTTCATAACCATGGAAAGCACTTGTTTATTGGTGGGTGAATTTATCCACCAATCAGCAAGAACAACTTTGTGTGTTCACCAAAAATGGGCCGGCATCTAAACTTACATTCTTGCATTCCAAATAAAGATACCAAGAGAATGAAGAACATTTGGTAATAGGAGTAAATTAGAAAAATTCTTAAAATTGCATGCTCTATCTGAATCACGAAATAATTTTTTTGGGTTCAGTGTCCCTTTATGAAAAACTACTTTGTATTATAAAATAGTGTGTGTATATATATATATATATATATATATATATATATATATATATATATATATATATATATATATATATAAAGAGAGAAGCGTTCAACCTGGGAACAAACAATAGCATAATAGCTTGTTCTATGACTAGTTACCACCCTAGAAGCAGCCTCTTTTTGCTCAATGTGTGCCTTTCACTGAGAAGAACTTTTCTGTAACATATCAGTCTGATCCTGACATCACAGTACAGTCCAGCCCCGAAATACCAGGCAATCCCTCTCTGAACAAGAGTAACAGCAAAACTCCAGACATGCGTTTCAGCCTATTGTGGGCCTCGTCAGTGAGGTCCAGCCATATTCCTCTAGGCACAATGAGCAACGGGTCCACGTCTGGATTCCCACATCACACTTAGGGATACTTCCCTATGTGTCATAATTTGCACTAATAAAAAGCAAGAAGTGCTCATCCTGGGAACAAACAATAGCATAATAGCTTGTTCTATGGCTAGTTACCACCCTAGATACAGCCTCTTTTTGCTCAATTTGTGCCTTTCACAGAGAAGAATTTTCCTGTAGAATATCAGTCTGATCCTGACTTCAACAGTACAGCCCCAAAATATCAGGCAATCCCTCTCTGAACAAGAGCAACATCAAAAACCCAGATTTACATTCTGGCCTACTGCAGACCTCAGTAGTGAGGTGCAGCCATATCCCTCTAGATACACTGAGCAATAACACTTAGGGAGACTTCCCTAATTGTCCTAATTTGCATAAATAAAAAGACAGAAGCGCTCAACCTGGGAACAAACAATAGCATAATAGCTTGTTCTATCCCTCTAGGCCAGAGCTTTCCAAACTTTTTATGTTGGCGACACACTTTTTAGACCTACATCATTTCGCGACACAGTAATTCAGTTGTACTGGCAAACAGGAGGTTTAACTGTTTTAAGAGATACGGACACGTACATAAATGGTATAATAATGAAATGTATTTACAAGTAACAGTATGTAAGTGTGCAAGAATTAAAAAAAGTTTAATAACACCAACAGCTACTTACTATTTTAATGGGATGTATGAGGTTGATGGGATGAACACAATTTCAGAATATTTGGCGGAATATTAGATAAAGACACTCACATTTCATCATCAAGCATTTTTAAGCTTCCCCTTCCTATCCATATATCAAGAGCAGGAGCAGCAATGCACTACTGGGAGCTAGTTTCAAATAAAAAACCTCTGACTTCAGCTCAGCGTTTAAGCTGCCGCCCTCAGAGCTCGGTGGGTCCAATTGACTACTGCCCGCGCTGCAAGCACACTGCTGTCCCACTCACTGACTACACATGCAGTCACGAGCCAATTAAGGAGACTACACGTGCAGTCAGGAGCCAATGTGCCGCCAATGGGAATAGTTTCAGTTTCCACTGAGCTGCGCCAATAGGTTAAGATGATCTGTGACCCCCTAGGTATCAATCACGTGTCAACCATGTGATATGCGAAGCAGGCAGGCGGAAAGTCAGAAACCAAAAAAAAAAATGTAAAAAAATTAAATTTAAAAAAATTTGTGCTGAAGCAGGGACACACCTACACACTGCTGCCGACACACTAGTGTGTCCCGACACACAGTTTGGAAAGCACTGCTCTAGGCACCTCACTGACGAGGCCCACAATAGGCCGAAACGTATGTCTGGGGTTTTGCCGTTTCTCTCGTTCAGAGAGGGATTGCCTGGTATTTCGGTGCTGGACTGTACTGTGAAGTCAGGATCAGACTGATATGCTACAGGAAAGTTCTTCTCTGTGAAAGGCACACATTGAGCAAAAAGAGGCTGCTTCTAGGGTGGTAACTAGCCATAGAACAAGCTATTATGCTATTGTTCATTCCCAGGTTGAGCGCTTCTCTCTTTTTATTTATGAAAATTATGACACTTATGTAAGTCTCCCTAAGTGGGATGCGGGAATCCAGATGTGGACTTGTTGCTCGGCCTGCCTTAAGGGATATGGCTGCACTTCACTGATGATGCTCACAATAGGACAAAATGTGCATCTGCGGTATTGTTGTATCTCTTGTTCAGAGAGGGATTGTCTGGTATTTTGGGGCTGTACTGTTAAGTCAGGCTCAGACTGATATGCTTCAGGAAAGTTCTTCTCTATGAAAGGCACACATTGAGCAAAAAGAGGCTGTTTCTAGGGGGGTAATTAGCCATAAACCAAGCTATTTTGCTATTGTTTGTTCCTAGGTTGAGCACTTTTCTCTTTTTATTTATATAGGAATAGAAGATCTCCAAGAGAGGACAAAGGGAGGCCGATGTATCACCCAAGGTCGGTTCAAAACAAATTTATTGGCAAAGGTGCTAGGACATAGGTGAGAACAAAGCCTTAACACCTGACGCGTTTTGCACATGCGCTTCATCAGAGGTGTATATATATAAATGTATGTGTATATGTATTTGTGTAATATATATATATATATATACATACATACATACATATACATACATACATATACATATACATACATACATACATATACATTTATATATATATATACACACATATTTATATATATATATGTGTGTCTTTATGTGTATATATATATATATATATATATATATATATATATATATGACCTGAGTCTATGCAAGTATTTTGCAAGCTCTTATGAACATATCCTTTGGCCATAAAAAAATAAAATAAAAAGAGGACACGTTACACCCTGACTAAAAAAATATTATGGCCAAAAAAAGGACTAAAGCCTAGGGGGTGAGGGGAGGGGCGGCAGCAGAATTTAGAGTGCCTAGGGCAGCACAAAACTTAAATACGCCACTGGTTTATAGCATTTTGAAAGTTCTTAAATACGCCACTGGTTTATAGCATTTTTAAAGTTTTTTTCAGTTGGACAGTAATAGTTAATGTGTGTGTCATATAGATAACATTGTGCTCACTCCCGTGAAGTTATTTAGGAGTCTGCACTGATTGGTTAAACTGTATGTCTGTCAAAAGCATTGAGATAAGGGGGAAGTCTGCAGAGGCTTAGATACAAGGCAGTCACATAGGTAAAGCATATATTAATATAACTGTGTTGGTTATGCAAAACTGGGGAATGGGTAATAATGGAATTAGTGATCTTTTCAAACAATAAACATTCTGGTGTAGACTGTCCCTTTAATAGTTAAATGCTTGAAACATAGCGTTGCACATTTTGTCATAGGCCGCGTTCGGGCAGCGCTCAGGAGCTAGTGGAGGCGCTTCACTCTCAGCGATGACGTGGCACTAGGTAACGTCACAAGCAAGGGAGCTTCGTAAAAACGTTTGCATGCGTAAAGGGATCTGCTGCACAATAATGGACTGCGCATGCAAATGTTTTTACTAAGCTCACTTGTATTGTAGCTGACTGCCGAGAATGAGTTCCCCACTCTCTTCGCAAACATCGGAACTCTGACCCACCTCCATTCAGCTGCTCTCAGCTCAGCCCCTGTAGCTTAGCCTGCACTGAATAGAGGTGGGTCAGAGTTGCAAATGTTTGCCAAGAGAGACTGGGGAAATCATTCTTGGCTCTGGGGATCAAAATCGGCAATTCCCAGAACCCCGCCCACACATCTCTAACCCGCCGACACAACGATCGGGAAATACACATAAAATAAAATGGACATAAAATAAAAGGGAAATACACATAATGCTTGAACGTCAGGTCTTTGTGTTTATATACATATAATATGATTTTTTGTGAGCTCTAGATAATGTAGCCCATTTCTTTTCACTTCATACGCTACGTATGAAGTGAAAAGAAATGGGCTACATTCTCTAGAGCACACGAAAAATCATATTATATATGTATAAATAACATGGCAGCCTCCACAACAACACGTGTGTGGAGGCTGCCATGTTTCCAAGCGTCTGAGCTTGCTCTGAAAAGTCCCAACTTTTCCAGCACACTGGAAGCGCTGAGACTTATGTCACCAGAGCGCTCAAAAAACGCCAGCCATCTCACTTGCAAGTGTAAGAAAAACGCTCCAAGCGAGTTCCAGTTCGCTTGGAGCGCTGCCCGAACACAGCCAAAATAAAAGAGAAGGGTCCAACTGCAGAGTGGACCTCCACTCAAAGCTTTTTTTTTTTTTTTTTTAATCAACTTTAATGTAACAAACAAGCTATATACTGTGACAATGATTATGAAAACGAAACATTTTGTAGCTTTCTTGTTCTTCTTAATGTTCATTCACAGTGTTTTATGCAGATTGTGATTTATAAGGTAACCACTGTGAATTAACATTAACCCCTTAGTGACCAGACCATTGTTACATTTTCTTACCCTTAAGGAACCAGGGCTATTTTTACATATTTTGCGGTGTTTGTGTTTAGCTGTAATTTTCCTCTTACTCGTTTACTGTACCCACACATATTATATACCGTTTTTTTCGCCATTAAATGGACTTTCTAAAGATAGCATTATTTTCATCATATCTTATAATTTACTATAATTTTTTTTATAAAATATGAGGAAAAAATTGAAAAAAACACACTTTTTCTAACTTTGACCCCCAAAATCTATTACTCATCTACAACCACCAAAAAACAACCATGCTACATAGTTTCTACATTTTGTCCTGAGTTTAGAAATACCCAATGTTAACATGTTCTTTGTTTTATTTGCAAGTTGTGTAGGGAAATAAGTACAAGTAGCACTTTGCTATTTCCAACCCACCTTTTTTTCAAAATGAGCGATAGTTACATTGGAACCCTGATATCTGTCAGGAATACCTGAATATCCCTTGACATGTGTATATTTTTTTTTAGAAGACATCCCAAAGTATTGATCTAGGCCCATTTTGGTATATTTCATGCCACCATTTCACCACCAAATGAGATCAAATAAAAAAAATTGTTCACTTTTTCACAAATTGTTTCACAAACTTTAGGTTTCTCACTGATATTATTTACAAACAACTTGTGCAA
The DNA here is from genome assembly GCF_027579735.1 of Bombina bombina. NCBI lineage: Eukaryota > Metazoa > Chordata > Amphibia > Anura > Bombinatoridae > Bombina > Bombina bombina. Next base: position 178,500,607 of record NC_069508.1, read on the forward strand.
TTATGGCATAAATGGTTGTAAATGCTTCTCTGGGATCCCCTTTGTTCAGAAATAGCAGACATATATGGCTTTGGCATTGCTTTTTGGTAATTAGAAGGCTGCTAAATGCCACTGCGCACCACACATGTTTTATGCCCAGCAGTGAAGGGGTTAATTAGGGAGCATGTAGGCAGCTTGTAGAGTTAATTTTAGCTTAAGTGTAGTGTAGTAGTAGACAACCCAAAGTATTGATCTAGGCCCATTTTGGTAGATTTCATGCCACCATTTCACCGCCAAATGCGATCAAATAAAAAAAAATTGTTCACGTTTTCACAAATTGTTTCACAAACTTTAGGTTTCTCACAGAAATTATTTACAAACAACTTATGCAATTATGGCACAAATGGTTGTAAATGCTTCTCTGAGATCCCCTTTGTTCAGAAATAGCAGACTTATATGGCTTTGGCATTGCTTTCTGGTAATTAGAAGGCTGCTAAATGCCACTGCGCACCACACGTGTTTTATGCCCAGCAGTGAAGGGGTTAATTAGGGAGCATGTAGGGAGCTTGTAGAGTTAATTTTAGCTTAAGTGTAGTGTAGTAGACAACCCAAAGTATTGATCTAGGCCCATTTTGGTATATTTCATTTCACCGCCAAATGCAATAAAATACACAAAAATTGTTCACTTTTTCACAAAATTTAGGTTTCTCACAGAAATTATTTACAAACAGCTTATGCAATTATGGCATAAATGGTTGTAAATGCTTCTCTGGGATCCCCTTTGTTCCGAAATAGCAGACATTTATGGCTTTGGGATTGCTTTTTGGTAATTAGAAGGCCGCTAAATGCTGCTGCACACCACACTTGTATTATGCCCAGCAGTGAAGGTGTTAATTCATTAGCTTGTAGGGAGCTTGTACGTTTAATTTTCTCTTTAGTGTAGTAGATAACCCAAAGTATTGATCTAGGCCCATTTTGCTATATTTCATGCTACCATTTCTCCGCCAAATGCGATCAAATAAAAAAAATGTTTTACTTTTTCACAAACTTTGGGTTTATCACTGAACAAACAGCTTGTGCAATTATAGCACAAATGGTTGTAAATGCTTCTCTGGGATCTCCTTTGTTCAGACCCCCCCCCCCCAAACAGCTCTCTACCCCCCCCTTCTACCTTTTAGCGTACATGTTATGTACTTTCAGCTGTCTGCCAGTAGCCAATATTTATTTGCTTTTATTTTTTTTATATACAGTAGATATATAAAATAAAATCTGTAGTGTATTTGCCCACCCTCATTCCCCTACCACTCTACCCTCTCCCAGTTTATTTTACTAATCTATTATCCCCCTCTCCCTCCTTCCAGCTTCCAATTTTTTCCGTAGTATAAGCGTTCCCACCCGCTCCTGCCCCTCTCACACACCCTACCGCCTTCTTCCTCCTACCTCCAGTGATGGGACACCCACCTGCCTCCCTCCTATCCTTCGCACGCCACCAACGATCGGCACCATCACTGGCCCTCTCTGCAACGGTTGCTTAGAAAATAGTAATGCCCTATGCCTCAATATTGAGGCATTTCTGCAATCTGTGTCCCTTTCTGTATTGTGCAGCGGTGGTGCCAATAGGTGGCGTGGGAGGGTAAGGAGGGAGGCAGGTGGGAGCCCCATCGCTGGAGGGGCTGGACAGGCTGGGACCACTGCGCTGCATAAAAAAAATATGTTAAGATAGGGATAGAAGGATAGTGATAGATGGATAGAGATAAATGGATATAGGGATAGGGAGATAGGGATAGAGATAGAGGAATAGAGATAGAGGGATAGATGGATAGGGATAGATGGACACAGCAATAGAGGGATATATGGATAGTGATAGAGATAGAGGGATTGGTGATAGATATAGACGGGAGTGGGTGATACGTTGAAAGTGGCAGGGAGAGTGAAGGAGGAATGGGGGATAAGAGATAGGAGATCTGAGTGGATGGGGGGTCAGATGGTAGGCAAAGGTTCTTGGAGGGAGAGGTGGGTAAATAAGGGAGTGGTTAGTAAGTTGGACACATTTTTGACCGTCTACACGGACTTTAACACTAATATTGCAATAAACAAATAGCAAATGTGGAACAAATTTGGTTATGTTTTCAAAAAGTAACTGTTATTTTAAAAAGAGTTAAAATCCTTTGAGCCACTTATTTATTTGTGGATATATACACGGCATGAACCCCATCATAGGACAGACATGTTATCAGACTTGCCCAACGCTCTTTATGGAAAACATTGGTGACAACCTTGCTACTTCATATATTTTACCTTTTATGAATAATAAACAGTTATTTTAAAAGGGTTAAAATCCTTTTGGGTCACTCATTTCTGTGATGATAAATACTCGGCAAGAACTTCATCATAGAATAGACAAATATTTTCAGCATGGTCCAATGCAAACAATCTGGTGCCAACTTTGCCACTTCATATATTTTATCTTATCTTATTAAGTAAAGGTATTTAAAAAGGGTTAAAATCATTTGGCCCACTAATTTATGTGTGGATATATACAGGGCATGAACCCCATTATAGAATAGACATGTTATCAACCTGGCCCAACGCTTTTTATAGCAAAAAAATTGCAGGCAACCTTGCCATTTCATATATTTTACCTTTTCTAAATAAGTAATTGGTATTAAAAAACTTTTAAAATCCTTTGGAACGCTCATTAATGTGTGCTTATATACATGGCATAAGCCTCTCTATAGGATATACATGTTTTCAGCCTGTCACAATGCTTTTTATATCAAACAATCTGGTGCCAACCTTGCCACTTCATATATTTTACCTTTTCTGAATAAGTAACTGGTATTTTAAGTGTTAAAATCCTTTTGGTCACTTATTTCTGTGATGATATATACTCGGCATGAACATCTTCATAGAATATACATATTTTCAGCTGTGCCCAATGCGTATTATAGCAATATTTTTGTGCCAACCTGGCCACTTCAAATATTTTACCTTTTCTGAATAAGTAACTGGTATTTAAACTGCTATTTAAAAAGGGTTGAAATCCGATGAGTCACTCATTTCTGTGTGCATATAAACAGGGCATGAATCACTTCATATTTTTAAGTTCTAAGCCTGACCCAATGCTTTATATGGCAAACAAACTTGTGCCAACCTTGCCACTGAATATATTTTACCTTTTTTAAAAGTAACTTGTATTTAAAAAGATTTAAAATTATTTGCAACACTCATTTCTGTGTGGATATATGTTCTAAGCCTGAACCAACGCTTTATATGGCAAACAAACTTGTGCCAAACTGGAGCTCCACTCAAGATAGGAAACATTTGACCTCCACTCAATATATATTTTTTTTTTTTTAAATGGACTTTAACGTAACAATCAATAGACACAATAATTCAGAAAACTAAATATTTTGCTTTCCTGTTCTTAATGTTAATTCACAGTGGTTTATGCTGATTGTTATTAATAAGGTTAAATAAGCACATTCTTTGCATTAACATATGTTCTGTTAGGGCAAAAGTATAAGCAAAAGTAATGATTATTTTAAGTTATAAATACATCATCTCCGTAAATCACACCTGGCTGCCATCAGGGGCCAAATGGGCCAGGGTGCCCCATGAGGCAACAACAACTATTATTTTCTTTAAACAATTTTGGCAGTCACCAGAGGGTACTACAGCAGAGTGCTACTGAGTGTGGTCAATTTTATTAAAATGAGTAAAGCATTAGCATTTGAGAGGATTTTTGAGTGTGCACTAAACCACTATGTATAGTGAGACAGACTTGGCACTTAAAAGGATACTAAACACAATTTTTTTCATTCTAGATTCAGATAGAGCATGCAATTTTAAGCAGCTTTTTAATTTACTTCTATTATCAAATTTTCTTCGTTCTCTTCCTATATTTATCTGAAAAAGAAGAAATAAAAGCGTTTGAGCCGGCCCATGTTAGTTTGAGAACCTGGGTTACGCTTGCTTATTGGGTGGCTAAATGCAGGCACCTATTAGTCATGATCCAAAGCTTTCATTCCTAACTTTTCAAATAAAGATAGCAAGAGAACGAATAAAAAATTATAATAGGAATAAATTATAAAGCTGCTTAAAATTGCATGCTCTATCTGAATCATGAAAGAAAAAATGTGGGTCCAGTAGCCCTTTAAGTTTGTACAGTGTGTGTCTGAGTCAGATGGCAGAGCACTTTCATTTGCAGAGGAGGTAGGACTTACATAGTAATTTTTTTTATTTCTTTGTGCAATTTTGTATTGTAACTTCAGTGTGTTAGTAGTATGGTGGGGCCAGGGGTCCATAAAAAACATTTTTTTTTTTTTAGCAATCTGCAGCAGTGTATTTATGATTATTTGACAATGCTGTAGAAATTCTATATTTAAAGCCATGCATAAAGGTTTCCTCCTTAATACACACATGGTAATTGCCCTTTTGAAAGATATTTTTTTTTTTAGTAATATATACATTTTAACTACATTTCAGTTTACTGCCCCTTTATGCAAGGACTTTACAGATGCAAAGAGGCATTTTATCTATGATTTTTACATATGCATAAAAAGTTATACATTCAAACTAAGATTTCTCAGTGTTTCAAATGATACAGGTTAACTTAACACTGTTCAGTTTACACTACAGCTGACTTAATTTTGAAGTATATACAAACGAGCCTAAATCATGCATTTAACCATATCTACTGGTATGAGACCTAGTGCCACGGCTTATGGTTCCACCAAGACCATATAGAGTACAGCATTTTCAAAATCCATAAGTACAGCTGACAGATGGGAACATGTTTACACCATAATTGAAGTGTTGCTCTTGTTTGGGGGAAAAAACACAAACATATGTCAACCTTTTAAAAATACTTTTCTTCATCTAGCCATCTACCGATAACATTAATATACAATTTTGAATTCATAGAGTTTAATTTTTGTTTGCACATTTGCAAATCTGATTGTTTAAAAAGTGATCTCTTAATTTCTGCAATTGTTTTATCATGAATGTCACACACTGTTTTGTTGTTGTTGTTTTTGTTGGTCTCTCTGTGAGAGTGGGTGTATATGTCTTTGTGCATTATCTGTGTATGTCTGTGAGGGTGTGTGAGTATGTCTTTGTGCTTTTTCTATTTGTGTCCCTGTGAGGGTGTGTGTATGTATGTCTTTGTGTATTTCCTCTTGATGCCTCTGTGAGGGTGGATGTGTACGACTTTTTTTTATGTGGATGTCTCTTTGAGGGTGGGTGTGTGTATGTATGTCTGGGTTTTCTGTGGATGTCTCTCTGAGGGTGTGTGAGTATGTCTGTGTGTTTTCTTTGGTTGTCTCTGTGAGGGTGTGTGTATGTATGTGCAGTTTCTGTGGGTGTCTCTCTGAGAGTGTATGTCTCTCTGTTTTCTCTGGATGTCTCAGTGAGGGTGTGTGTGTGTCTCTATGTATTTGTGTGTTTTATGTGTCTGTGTGTTGATGGGTATATTATTTTATTGGTTGACTTGTAACCGATACATGAGGGCATTTTAAAACTCATATGATTGTAATACAGCAAACAACACCCACAACTTCCTTTAACATGTTTCTTAGATAGACATATATGGTCATTTTATGTTACTCCTCTAATTGCATTTCCTGTAGCCTCATGATGCGAGACTGCTATATAACTGCTGTGTATACTTACAGTAAACAGAACTAGTGAGAAACACTCTCTGTGCTTGTGTGCTTTCTTGCTGTTCCCCGGAGCTCTGGAGAATTTTGTTCAATCAAGGTCAGAAACCATTTGAACTTATAACCCTAACCTTATACTATGAAAGCAGAAGCAACAATAGGCTACTGCTATATATATATATATACTGTTAACTATAATTATCTTGTACCTTCATAATTGTGGTAGTGTGTTATTAAAGCACTGACTCAGAAATGGTGTTTATTATCTTATTTTTTTATTATTATCAATAATTTAAACAGAAACATACCACCACCCCTTGTCCATCAGTCATTTGTTGAACATGGCATTAACTTGGAGGCCCTGTTGGTCAAGACATGCCTGCAAAAACAACTCCATATCTTCTCTGTGCTGAAATACAAAGAGGAATGGCTCCCTTGCTTCTGGTTCTTCTCTTTGCATCACGTTATCTATGTAGCGAAGTAGGGAAAGAAGTGGCGCTAAGGACCCCTTATATGCCAAGTACGAAAAGGATCCCTCATTTTTATGAAATCATTTTTTCCTTGATATATCTATCTAAAGGTCCTTATTTATATTGAGAATATTTATGATTTATTAATTATTACAAAAACAATACTCATTAACCCTTAGGCTTCCAAGCGCCAGTACTACCTTGCCGAATCTGTCATCACGTTATCTATGGCCTTCTGGCGGTCATCTTCATTCATTGACACATAACTTGGCATGGTTATGCGCCCACAGAACAGTGCCTCATTCTTGACACAACCCATTGTATAGCAATGTGTAGATCTTTAATGATTGCTGGCTCCTGTGTCAAGCACATGGGAGGAAACTTAGTCATAGTCAGAATCAAAACTGTTATTTTCATAATAAATAAAAAAATCATTTAAGGGACACTCAAGTCAAAAACAAACTTTTATAAATCAGAAAGAACATGCAGTTTCCAATTTACTTCCATTATAAAATCTGCTTTGTTCTCTTGTTATCCTTTGCTGAAGGAACAACATTGCACTACTGGTAGTAAGATGAACACATATAGGCCGCGTTCGGGCAACGCTCAGGAGCTAGTGGAGGCGCTTCACTTCCAGCGATGACAAGGCGCTAGGTGACGTCACAAGCAAGGGAGCTTAGAGAAAATGATTGCATGCGCAAAGGGATCTGCTGCACAATAATGAACATTTTTAAATAAGCTCCCTTGTAGCTGACTGTAAAAATGTTTAAATTTTGTCTCTCTTTATTAGTGGAGGATTATTTTTATTTAAGCTGCTTACACAACACCGTTGTTCGAGAATGGTTTCCCCTGCCTCTCGGCAAACATTGGAACTCTGACCCACCTTCATTCAGCTATTCTCAGCTCAGCCCCTGTAGCTTATCCTGCCCCATTCAGCTAATAATACTACAGGTGCTGAGCTGAGAGCAGCTGAATGGAGGTGGGTCAGAGTCCCGATGTTTGCCGAGAGGCAGGGGAAACCAGAGACACTGGGGAAACAATTCTCAGCATAACACCGGATAAGCATGACAGCAGCATTTAGTACAGGGCAAATTGGAGATAGGTTACTTAACCTATCTCCCATTCGCCCTGTACTAAATGCTGCTGTCAGACTTATCCGCCTCACCTCTCCCTCCTCTGCTGCTTATAAAAACATGGCAGCCTCCACAGCAAAACGTGTGTGGAGGCTGCCATGTTGCCAAGCGTTTGAGCTTGCTCTGAAAAGTGACAGCTTTTCCAGCACGATGGAAGCGCTGGGACTTACGTCATCAGAGCACTCAAAAAACGCCAGGCATCTCACTTGCAAATGTGAGGAAAACGCTACAAGCGAGTCCCAGTTTGCTTGGAGCGCTGCCCGAACGGAGCCATAGTCATCCAATCGCAAAAGACAAATGTTTGGAGGCAAAAGTCAGCAGCTAGCTCCAACTAGTGTTGAATATGTGCGTATTCTCTTTCAGCAAGGGATAACAAGAGAACAAAGCAAATTTAAAAATAGATGTGAATTTATAAGTGTCTTAAAATGACATGTTCTATCTGAATCATGCAAGTTAAATTTTGAATTTACTATCCCTTTATCTCCTTAAGGACCACAGCTGTAACAGATGAAAAAAAATTAAATAGTAAAAATAATAAAAATAAATAGTTATGTAGGGTTAGGGTTAGATCTAGGCTTAGTGGTAGATCTAGGGGGAGGGTTGGGGTTAAAAGGTCACTGAAGGAGAAAAAGGTTAAATCGTAAAAATTTAAAATTGGGTATTTCAAAACTCAGGACAAAATGAAGAAACTGTTTAGCCATGTTGTTTTCTCGGGGGTTGTAGATGCGTAACAGATTTCGAGGGTAAAAGTTAAAAAAAAAAAGTGTGGTTTTTAATATTTTTAATCATAATTTATAATTATTTAGTAAAAATTATATGATATGATGAAAATAATGGTATCTGTAGAAAGTAAATCTTATGGCGAGAAAAACGGTATATAATATGTGTGGGTACAGTAAAGGCGTTAGAGGAAAATTGCAGCTAAACGCGGAAACGCAAACACTGCAGCAATGTAAAAATAGCCCTGGTCACTAACGCTAAAAAATTGGTTCAACAGTCAGGTCACTAAGGGGTTAAATACGGTTAAAAAAAAAAAAAAGTAAGAGGGAAATTACAGATAAACACAAACACCGCAGCAATGCAAAAATAGCCCTGGTCGCTAACGCTAAAAAAATGGTACAACAGTCAGGTCACTAAGGGGTTAAATATGGTAAAAAAAAAAAAATAGAAAGCAGCAAACCTTCTTGTTTAAAGAGAACTTCCCCGTGGAGGTTGTGGATGTCACATTTTTGTTGTGTAGAGTGGAGCTTTAAATACAGGTGGCCCTCGTTTTACAACGGTTCAATTTACACCGTTTCAGAATAACAACCTTTTTTTCCAGTCATGTGACTGCTATTGAAAAGCATTGAGAAGCAGTGCATTTATTAAAATAGCCATTAGGTGGAGCTGTCCGCTTGTGTTGCAGCAAAGCCAAGCAAGCTGAAATTAATCAGTTTAACCAGACCTGAGCTATCGAGCAGATTTCAAAGGAACAAGATCTTCCTGTCTATAAATCAGTCCAGATTGGAATGCATAGAAAGAACTGTTTCAGAAAAATGCAAGTAAAGTCTGTGTTGTGTGATTATTTTATTAGGTTTATAATGCTGTTTAGCAAATGTTTTTGTTCATTTAACTTAGTGTAATTATATATTGTGTGTTGTGTGATTATTTTATTAGGTTTATACTGCTGTTTAGCATTTAAAGTCTTCATTTCAAAGCTTTAAAAATAATGTATTAGGTGTTACTTATGACAATTTTGAGAGGGGCCTGGAACCTATCTCCCTCACTTCCCATTGACTTACATTATAAACTGGGTTTCAATTTACAACGGTTTCAATTTACAACCATTCCTTCTGGAACCTAACCCCGGCGTAAACTGAGGGCTACCTGTAGTTCAATATTGTTAATTTAAAACAGTAGATAATACATAAAAACTAAAGAATTACTCCTGTGATTTCCTGAGATGATATATTTATAACTTAGAATAATCATTACATTTGCTTATACTTTGCCTTAACCTTATAAATGTCACTCGCCATAAACCAAAAGAAAGCAATTTCGTTTTCAGAATTGTGCCTATTGGTTGTTTAATTACATTAAAGTTTATTTTAAAAAAATAAAAAAAGTTTCTGAATGATTGTGCATAAAGATTATTTTAAAAAAAAAAAAGTTTTCTGAATGATTGTGCATATTGGTTGTTTGATACATTAAAGTTTTATTGAAAAAAAAAATTGCAGTGGAGGTCACATGTTTCCTGTCTAGAGTGGAGCTCCAGTCTGCAGATAGACTACTTTGAAATAAAAGGCTTCAGTTTCTCTGGCGTCACTGTCATACCCGCAGACATGCGCACTAGAACATTTCGCTGCACTGTGTTTCAGAGTAATTTCCCAGCAGCACCTGGAGAGTGAGAGCTTAGCGTATAACGCTTGTTTCTTTATTTAACTTTCCATAATATTTTGTGCTATTAACCAAATATATAGGTTTGTGTTATTAAGCTGTCACTATATTATTAACCACAATAAAGAGAATTGTCTTTCCTTTTCACCTTCAGCTTATTCAGTTCTTTAGGCAATCAGGTCATTATCGGAAGAGTAAGTGTTTAGTTTCTTTACGATACGATGAGTCCTACGGAAATGGTTGTATAACCATAAACAATTTTTGAAAGCCGGCGATGTAAAGCGGGCTTAAAACTACGTCTAAAACTAGAATTCGCTTTATTTGATTGAAATACCTGTGTGATCAATACTTTACTACTTAACATTATTTTAGAAAAAAAACTACTGTTTTGAAGCTTTATTCTGTTTAGGAATATTTTCACATTAGTATAAGCTAGTAGATTCAGACCCGCAGACATGCGCAGTAGATCATTTTCTGCGCTGTTTCAGACTAATTTCCCAGCAGCACCCGGAGCTTTCTTTAATCTTGTATTTTTATTTACATATCTATAATATTTTGTGATATAATAGAAAAATATACTCGTTTGTGCTATTAAGCTGTCACTATGTTGTTAACATCAGTAAACAAAACACATTATTACCAAACAAAATATTTACATCAGCAAATAATTCTCATCTTCAGATAGTTATTTTTTTCAAGCCTCTCGATGATTTACCTCGTTCAGCCGACTAAGTTAAAGTTTTGTTTTTAGGTCTGATAGCAATTTCCTATCCTGACAGAGTAATATTTGAAGAAATAGTTTCATTCAAAGACTGATAGCGCTCACTCTCAGAATTTGTTATTGCAGAATCCAATAAATTGGTCACATTATTTATAAAACAGTCCATGTAAAAGGGGCTTATTGGTCTGCTTAAAAGTAGTATAAAGTATTCATCTATAATCTATAATGGTACCTTAGTGAGAGTTGTGTAATTGCTTGCAATTTTAAAGTATATTGTCCCTTTTAATTCTAAGTTGATCGTTAAAAATGGTAGAAAAAATTATTTGCACATTTTGTCACAGTAATAGGCTTCAGTATCTCTGACGTCAGAGTCAGTCGCAGACATGCGCAGTAGAACAAGTCGCCGCGCTGTTTAAGAGTAATTTCCCAGCAGCACCCGGAGCTTTATTTTGTATATTTATTTACATATCTATAATATTTTGTGCTATAATAGAAACATATACACGTTTGTGCTATTAAGCTGTCACTTTGTTTTTAATATCAGTAAACAACAATTATTGACAAAAAAAAATATTATTGACCTCAGCAAATAATTCTGACCTTCAGCTAGAAAGCTTTTTCAGACCCCTCGATGATTAACTTCGTTCGATCTTCTGGTCTTGAGTTTAATTCTGGAAGTATTTTCTATACTGACAGCTGAGTAACAGAAGGAATTGTGTCATTCCAATAAAAAAATTTTTTCTTTTCTGCGCTTACTCGCAGAATTTATTACAATACACAATCTAAGAAGATGGCCACGTTATTTAGCAAACAGTAGAAAGGGGTTAATTGTTCTGCTGCTTAAAAGTATTCATCTATAACCTATAATTCGTGATAACCTAATGGTACCTTAGTGAGAGTTGTGTAATTGCTTGCAATTTTAATGTATACTGTCCTTTTTAATTCTAAGTTCATCGTTAAAAATGGCAGAAACACAATTATTTGTACATTTTGTTACAGTAATAGGTTTCAGTATATCTAACGTCAGTCAGACGCAGACATGCGCACTAGAACAACTCGCGCGCTGTTTAAGAATAATTTCCCAGCAGCACTCGGAGCTTTATCTTGTATCTTTATTTACATATCTATAATATTTTGTGCTATTATACAAATATAATGTTTTGTTCTATTAAGCTATCACTATGTTATAAGCACCAGTAAACAAAACATGATTGACAAAAAAAAAATTATTGATATCAGCAAACAAAATCGTTTTTTAAGCTCACCCTCAGCTATTTAGCTTCTTCAGGCGCTTCGAAGATTAACTTCTCAAATTTATTCGAAGACAGCTCACCAGGTTTAAGAGGATCCTCTCCTTAAGGATCTAAATTTAATTTTTGAAGGCCGGCGATGTAAAAGCAGGCTGATGTCTTAAGTAGAATTTACAACAGTTAGAACTATTATAAAAACAAAATTTTCTCAAACTCTGGCTCTTAGACTTTTGTTCTGTTTCTGCATATCCTGTTAAGTACGTCACATTGTTTTGAAAACAGACAATGTGAAATGGCCTTGTTCTGCTAAAAATAGTATAAAGTATTCAGCTATAGTTAGGCGGTTCGTTATAAGCTAATGGTACCTGAGTGCGAATTGTGTAATTGCTTGCAATTTTAAAGTATTATACCGTCTCTTTAAGAAACATTGCATGTAACATTGTCCCTTTAAATTGTAATGTAGGTATAGAACAATCGTGGGGGATTTCAATTGGGGCGCTAAAATAAGCACTGGTGTTAAAGTCAATGCAATAAATCCTAGTGATGTGTTAGAAAAAGTGTAAGAAGAAATATATAATGGTCTGATTTTAGCAGATGTAAAACAATGTATTATAAACTATCCTGTGGGAGAACAAATATGCAAAAAATACTTATAAATATCAAATATGAGTTCATATATATGTGGATATTCAGAAAATGTTTATATACTTAAAACCAAATTATTTTAAAAAATTGTGTTGCAACACTTAAAGAATATTTAACTCAATTTAAGCTGTACATCAGAGTGCAAAAGAACATATATAAAACTTAAAGGGATATTCCAGTCAAATTGGAATCCACATGGATGCAGTTCAGTTTCAAATAGAAGCATTTTATTAATATACACATATTAGCAAAAATGCTTCTAATAAAAGCTATAGCTGTTTCAAATGTGTATTTAAGTATGCAACGTGCACCAGCATTTTAAACACAGCACTTGCTCAAAGAGCCTAATGGGCTTGTACCATCTGGTAATGACTCAATTTGTTCATTTCTGACATGGTACAAGCCCCACTTGTGCACTGAGTAGCTGTAGTATTTAAAATGCTGGTGCACTGAGAATATCGAGCTTTGCTTCACATGCACATGCAGAGAAAAATGTTAACACTAAGGGCTCAATTTATCAAGCCTCTACAGCAGCAAGTTCTCTTAAGAACTTGCTCGCCGTGATTTATCAAGCAGCGGTCACCAGACCGCTGCTTCCCTCACATCTACGCCACCTCTATTGTGGCGAAATTCAATCTCCTCGGTCGAGTCCGACCGAGGAGATTGACAGCTCCTGCCCACACGTGATTGGCTGTGCGCGGTCAGGGGGCGGGATTGCACGCGAGCGCAAAATTGCGCTTGTGTGCAATGGCGAATGCCTGCGGGTAATTTCGCCCCGCCACAGGTGAGCTGAGGCGTACAGCGGCGCGTATACGCGCCCCTGTACGCCTCAGCGTTAATAAATCTAGCCTTAAAACAGTGTTAACTTTTACTAGAAGCATTTTTGTCAATACTGTACATGTATATTGCAAATATGTTTCTATTCAAAGATGTAATTCATCTATGTGCAGTTACATTTTGACTGGAATGTCCCTTTAAAAACAATGACCATTTATAATATCAGAGTACAAGAAAGCTATAAGGCTTTTAAACAATGGGATTGTGCATTCCAGGGTAAATTTTACCTTAATGTGTAACTGTCTGCGGATTGAACAAAGTCTTGGTATTTAGTCGCACAGTTTTAAAATGATATTTGTATCCGCTTTGGGGAATGTGCTCAGTATAATGGTTATAATGTTATTCTTCACTAGTGAAATCCCCCACTATTGTTCCCTTTAAATTGTAAGTTGATCGTTAAAAAACACATTTTGTTACAGTAATAGGCTTCAGTATCTCTGACGTCAGAGTCAGACCCACGTCCCACTAGAACTCGCCGCACATTTCCCAGCAGCACACAGAGCTTTTCGCCTTGAAAGAGCTGAGCGCCTTATTTAACTTTCCATCATATTTTGTGCTATTAATAAAAATATACAGGTTTGTGTTATAAAGATGTCCCTATATTAACAAAATCATCTTCAATCTTCACCCTCAGCTTATTAGGTTCTTCAGGCATCTCCTTCATTATTGTCAGTGATTTTGATAACTTTCTTTCATGATGGTGAGAATCTCTGATGATGGTTTAATAACCATAAAAAAATTTTGCAGGCTAGCAATAAAACGGTGGCTGGTTTCTAAGTGTAAAATTAAATATGTTTTTTTTCTGACCTTCTCCGAAAAATCACTGCATGTCCCTATAACATCAACCCCAACACTATCCATATCTCACCCTCCCTTCTCTCATCCCCTATGCTGTTCTCTCATGAACTTTTCTGTCTCCTTAGAAGCACTTTCTCCCTCTAATCATACGCGCTCCTGCAAATCTCACTCTCACTTACTGTCACTCCCACTGCTACTACTGCTTTTTGCTCATGACGTCTCTCCTAACCCTGGCCCTACAGCAATCACCACACTTTTACACTCTCACTCTGTCTCCCACTGCAATTCTAGGTCACACAATACCAACAATCTCATCTCCATTAACCCACAGTGCCTATCCCCTCTCTTTTCTTGTGCCCTCTGGAATGCTCGCTCTCTGTAACAAACTTACAACTGTTCACGACCTGTTTGTTTCCAATGCTTTCAACCTTTTAGCAATTACTGAAACCTGGCTATCTTCCTCTGACACTGCTTCCATTGCTGCTCTCACTCATGGTGGTCTTCACTTTAGCCACACACCTAGACCAGGTGACAGACATGGTGGCGGTGTTGGCATCTTACTCTCCCCCTCCTTCTCCTATCAGTACCTATCTCTCATTTCCATCTCTCTCCTTTTCTTCCTTTGAAGTCCACTGCATTCGCATGTTCTCCCCCCTCTCTCTCAGAGTGGCAGTTATCTATCGCCCCCCTGGACCAACCTCCCAATTCCTTGACAACTTTGCTGCCTGGCTCCCTCACTTTCTCTCTACAAATACACCTACCCTAATTCTGGGGGACTTCAACATCCCTACCCTATTGACAACCCATCTGCCCCTGCTGCCTCTAGACTCTAAACTTCTCTCACTCACTCCTTCAGCCTCTCACAATCCACCCTATTCCCTACCCACCGCGATGGACACTCGATTGATCTGGTATTCTGTTATCTCTGCTCTCTCTCTGATGTTGCCTGTCACCCATTTCCCATCTCAGACCACCATCTGCTCACCTTTAATCCTAATATACATGCTAAACCTACTTCCCCCCCTCGCCCCCGCACCAGTAGAAATCTGCACACTGTGGACCCTCCCCAACTCTCCAATCTTATTCAAATATGCCTCCCCCATGCTTCCACGATATCCTGCCCTGACCTTGCTGTAACCCACTATAACAATACTCTCTCCGCTGCACTTGACACTCTCGATCCGCCCCAAATTCACAAAGCCCCACGTCATCAGCTCCAGCCCTGGCACTCCCAACAAACATGCCGCCTACAGAAATGCTCCCGCACTGCTGAACATGCCTGGAGGAATTCCCGCTCTAAACCTGATTTCATGCACTATAAGTTAATTCTTTACTCTTACACCTCTGCCCTTCGCTTAGCTAAGCAAACCTACTTCTCTTCCCTTATATCCACTCATTTTCAAACCCTAAAAGACTCTTCTCCATTTTCAACTCTCTCCTCTACCCACCTGCACCACCCCCTCATCTGCATTCAGTGCTCAAGACTTGGCTGACTACTTTTTCAATAAAACACTTACCATCCGAAGAAACATCCCAACACAAACCTGCAATCTCCCAACTTCGCTCACAGTTACCCCCTCTGCCACTCTCTGCACCCTCCTCCCAACTACTGAGAGTGAAGTGGCTTCCCTTTTATCTTCCTCACACCTCACTACCTGCCCACTTGACCCTATTCCTTAACATCTAATTCCTCCTCTGACTCCCACCCTCACTCCGGCTCTTACTCACATATTCAACCTATCCCTTTCTACCGGCTTATTCCCTGCCTCCTTCAAACATGCAAAGGTCACCCCCATCCTCAAAAAACCCTCCCTTGACCCTAACTCTCCTGCAAACTACCGCCCCATATCACTGCTCCCGCTAACTTCAAAATTCCTTGAAAAACAGGTTTTTGATAGCCTAAACCAATTCCTGTCCTCCAACTTATTGCTCGACCCCCTGCAATCTGGCTTCTGTCCCCAACACTCAACTGAGACTGCCCTCACCAAGGTTACTAACAATCTCCTTTCTGCTAAAAACAAAGGCTACTACTCTATACTCATCTTACTTGACCTCTCTGCTGCCTTTGATACTGTTCACCATCCACTTCTCCTATGGACTCTCAGCTCTCTTGGGCTCTGTGACACTGCCCTCTCCTGGATTCACTCTTATCTATCTAACAGATCCTTCTCCGTCTCTTTTGCTGGTGACTTCTCCTCTCTATTGCCTCTGTCTGTTGAAGTACCTCAAGGCTCTGTCCTGCGTCCTCTACTCTTCTCTAGTTACACGTCTTCACTGGGTAAACTTATCAACAGCTATGGCTTCAGCTATCACCTCTATGCTGATGATACCCAGATCTACCTTTCCAACCCTGCACTCTCTCCTTCTGTCAGTTCTCACATAAGCAACTGCTTATCTGGCATTTCCTCCTGGATGGCCTCTCACCACCTAAAAATAAACATGTCCAAGACCGAACTACTTCTAATTCCCCCCTCTAACTCTACTACAGTTTCTAATTTTTCCATCACTGTTGGCGGCACCACTATCTCCCCATCACCCCAAGTCCGTTGCCTCGGAGTCACGCTTGACTCAAATCTGTCCTTCATTCCCTACATCCAATTTTTCTCTTCATCCTACCGCAATCACCTACGCAATATCTCCAAAATTCGTCCGTTTCTGAGTGCTGAAACTACTACACAGCTAATCCACTCCCTGGTAATTTCCCAACGTGACTACTGTAACAACTTACTAACTGGCCTCCCTCTCTCCCGCCTCTCTCCCCTCCAATCCACCCTAAATGCATCTGCCAGGCTAATCCACCTCTCTCAACGCTCTGTTTCTGCTGCACCTCTCTGTGAGTCCCTTCACTGGCTCCCCATTCACAGCAGAGTTAAATTCAAAATTCTCACCCTGACCTACAAAGCCCTCACCAATGCTGCCCCACCCTACCTGTCTTCACTCATCAACAAATATACTCCTGCCCGCCCCTAAGATCCAACAATGACCTGCTCCTTGCGTCCTCTACCATCACCTCCTCTCATGCTATACTACAGGACTTCTCTCGTGCAGCAATAACCCTCTGGAACGCACTTCATCAAGCTGTCAGACTTACCCATAACCTCCCCTCCTTTAAACGTTCCCTAAAGACCTTTCTGTTCAGGGAAGCTTATCACCCGACTTATTAACAAACTAACTTCACTTAACTAACAGTTGCCCTCATCTATCTCCTCACTAATATCATTTTCACCTTTGCAGTCCCCACCTCCTTCCTTCAAGGAAAATAAGGGCAATCTGTCTCCATTTAACACTCTAGAACACTCTAGAACAGAGTTCATAACAAGCAAACAGCAAGAAAAAATAAGTATAGGGGAGAGAAATCTACTTTCTTTTTTTTTGCATCGGGAGATTATACAGTCCCCAGGAAAGTCAGCGTTCTAGGAAAACAAATGTAATTTGCAGTATTTCACTACCTCTCCCTGACTGTTTTCATACAACACTCTAGAACAGAGTTTATAACAAGTAAACAGTAAGAAAAACATAAGTAAAGGGGAGATAGAATTTCTCCTTTTGTTAAAGGAGGGCATACGGTCTCCCTAGCAGAAAGAAATAAATATACTATCAAAGAAATAAAGGAGTACAATAACAGTTTAATCAACAGAATTTCAGAAAAATTGACAGAGGATGATCAAAAAGTAACTTGTCAGTACAACTCAGCTCAGACCATCTGGTTGTTTCAGAGCTTTTGGGAAAATTATACGTTTCCAGAGACTGGGACTGCACGTTTTTTTTTCATTTTTTTCTTGTTTCTGCGCTTTTTCTTTTCTTTTTTTCCCCCCTTTTGTCTTATATATATAGATTGTCTTGTCTCCATAGGAGCAACAAGGGGGATGTAAAAGGGTAAAAACCTCCAAAAAGGGGTTTGAAGAGTTAGCAAAATATCTGAAAAATTGTTTTATGTTTTTACTTTAGAAAATGTTGTTTGACACGAAGTGTGATAAAGTATATAAGTTACACAGGTAAAGATATTCTTAAAAGGAATTGTATTGATATAAGATATACAGAGGTGTAAGCTGATACCAAGCTGTAACGGGGTAAAAGAACCAAGGGTAACACACAGCTGGTTAAAACAAATGAAGGTGTAGAAGACCAATTTGAATACTGTATACCTGTTATGATAACAAGAGTGTTGGTAATTGTATGGTTTTCAGATTCAGACGTATTTGGTGACTATGTAGTTTGCCAGCAAAAGATATATGAACATATGTATAAATTAAACAAATGTTAGAGTTTTAAGATACTCAGACACACATGAATGTATAAAAAGTGATCAGAGCAGGAGCTGTGCAGATAGTGTTGTTTGGGGTTATACTGTAATCGCACGGGTGCTTATAAAGGATAAAAGGCTATAGGATTTTGCAAGGAGGAATATTTAAATAAAGGATTACAATAACAATTTAGGGTAACAGGTGTTGAAACACAGTAAAAGTATCTATCAAAATAGATAGCCAATCACATACATAAGCAAACAAGTCGAGTAGAACAGTCACCCTTGGGTATTGTATCTAAGCTCAATATATTTGCAGGGGTATCTGTTGAGGTGGAATATGTTAAGAAACTAAAGGTACAGATTCTTTAGAAGAAATCGAAATATATGACAAAGTTATTGATTGTTACTGGGTGGAGTATAACACTGTATCTACCTGACCCTGTTTGAGCTCGGAGGTTAAGTGGGGCCCAGAAGCATAATAAGAAACGGATGTACATAGAAGTATATAATAAGGGTTAAAATCAGAAGCATACACCCAAAAATACATAAATAGAGACAATAAAATCTTCAAAGTCCATGGAAAAATATATGACAGCCGTGAAAAATAGATCCCCAGCAATGCCCCTAAAAAAAGATAAAAAACAGAAAGTATTACAGGAGCCAGGTTTAGATTCAAATCCTGAAAGTCCAGCCAGAAATGTAGAGGTACAGATGACAACAAACCAATTAGCTGATTTAATATTGCCACAATTTGAGCTGGTAAAGAAAGAGATAACTGATCTTTCGCAGGAAGTAAGACAATTTTCTATAAGAATTACAGAAGTAGAAACCAGGGTATCAGATTTGGAGGACAAAGCTAGTGTTCAGGATGTAAATATGACTAAATATGCTGAGAAAATTAAGTTATTGCAACTTAGAGGACAGATCCGGTCGTAATAATAGAGTAGTGGGGCTGCCAGAAACCAAGGAGTTTGAGGATTTATTAACATTTGGAGCTAATATGCTCCCTAAATTGTTGGGGATCCAAACAGATAAAGAGCACACAGAATCGGCAGCATTAGACATATGACAGAAGGGAATGCACGCCCTAGGATGGTGCTAATTAAATATCTCAACTTTCAGGATAAAGTCAATATTATGCAACACTATAGAAAAGCACAAACACTAACGATAGAAAGAAAAAAAATATTGATCTTTCAGGATTTTTCTTCAGAGACATCATCAAGAAGAAGGGCAATGGCACCATTTTGTTCAGGGTTAATCAAAGCAGGGCTAAAAACAACAATGATATATCCTGCAAAAATAATTGTGTTAAGTATGGAAGGCAATGTTGTGTTGAACACAGTAGAAGAAGCAAAATCTTTCTGTTATGAAAATAATATTGAGGTATGATAAAAACCTGAAATTTAAGAATAGTAAGTCACAAACACCAATGAAAAATGGTGAAAACATGGATAGTTGATAGTTGGGGTGGGGTGTTCGGGGGGTTTACTGTTTTTGGGGGGGAAGGGGGATCCCCCTTTTTTTTTCTCTCTCTTTTGCAGGTTAGAGCAGCTATGTCTTCCTCTGTGAATCTGGTATCTTGGAACGTTTGGGGGATAACCTCCCCTATTAAACGGAAAAATGTTATGAGACTGCTAAAAAGTAAGAAACCAGAAATTATTTTTTTACAAGAGTTACACTTAAAAAGCATTGAGATAGAGAAATTAAAAGTAAACTGGGTAGCAGAAATAATAGCCACACCATGCAACAAATGCAAGCGAGGGGTAGCCATTATAATGAGTAAGAACCTGTCATATGAAATAATAAAACAAGAACTAGACCCTCATGGCAGGTACATTATACTTCAGATGCAGATAGATAAAGTAAAGTGAATATTTTGCAACATATACGGCCCCAATAAATTTCAGAAACAGTTCTGGCAAAAAATCCAACACAAATTAACACCACACTTGGGTCAGAACCTAGTCATAGCGGGTAACATGAATTTCACATTATATCCAGAGCTAGACAGATTCAGAAGTAGAAACAGTCAGACAAATCACCGGGAAGCCAAATATTTTAGAGATTATATCAAGACTTTAAAATTAACAGATATCTGGCGAGCACAACACCCAGCAGATCGGATGTTTACGTGTGAGTCTAAGGCCAAAAAAATTTCTCTCGCATTGATCTATTTTTTATAGACGAGCAAATGTTAAGGTATGAGATGGAAACAAGTATAGCTGACATAATCCTCTCAGATCACGCAATTATAGGTTTGAAGATAAAGGTGGACTCTAATGTAGGAAGGGGGGGGACACACATTTCGCTTCCCAGCATACATGATTAAAAACATTAATTTTGTGAACTGGTTAAAAACTAGATGGCAAGAGTATTGCTCACAGAATACAGAGTACAGAAATAAAACTGAATTTTTTTGGGAGGCAGGGAAAGCAGTGTTACGCGGAGAAATAAAGGCTTACATGGTCAAAATGACGCGCAGTAGGAGGGCAAGAGAAACGCAACTAGCAAATCAATTAAGAAATGCATATGATAAGTATTTAAAAAATCCAAATCAGGGTACGTGGAGAAAATATATATTATCTAAGTCAGAAAGAGAGGATTTTCTGAAAAATAAATGGGCAGGAGAAGATCTAAAAGTCAGGGCTATCTATCATGGGTATCAAGGGGTATCCGCAAAACATCTGGCAAAGATTACGAAATTCAGGAAACAGAAAAACCTAATATCTGCTATCAGAGAAGGGAAAAGAATCTACACTAATCCAATAGAAATTAAAGATGCATTTTTTAGGTACTACCAGAAGATATATGCCAGTGGCGAGATTAATATAGGTATTAAGAATCAGTTCTGGGAAAAAATAATTACTCCCGGGTATCGGAGGAGGAGCTTAATCAAATTAACGCCCCAATTACAGAGTCAGAGATAGTAAAGACAATTCAAAAGGGGAAAACAGGAAAAGCGCCTGGCCCAGATGGGCTTTCAATTGAATTTTATAAAATACTTGTTGATACAGTAGGTGGAACACTTGAGAGTCTATATAATGACTACTATAAAAAAAAAAGCATTGAACTCACCGTACTTCTCTAACTCAGTGATAACTCTAATTCATAAGAAAGGGAAAAGCTTAGAAGAACTATCCTTGTATCGATAGGGAGATACATAGGGGCGTTGTTTCCAGCTTAAGGGATCGTACTTGGCTTTGTGAGTTAGTAATTTCCTTATATAGTGATATTAGTATATTCAATAATATTTTAAAGAGTGAAAAACAAGGTGACGAAATTTTTTCAATATATATCAATTAAAGTTTTTTTTAAATTATATGTACTCTATGTGATTAAATTAATCAATTTTTGGATCCTAAATGTCTCTCTACACACAGTGTGTGCTTAGTGTACTGTGGCAGGAAACTAGTTGAATTTAATGTGAAAAAAAGAATTTTACCTAAAATCCGTGTGTTAGTGCTGTTATATCAGAGTGTGTATTACCCCTATATTCATGGGTGTAAGTGAAAAAATGACCAGTATATAAAGTAGGATACACAATCCAGGATTAATTCCAATTTATTTTCTTAGAAAAAATTATTAAAAAAGTGTTTGTTAAAATTTAAAACTCTTATAGAATTCAATAAAACTGTTCACATATTTGTCTAAAATAAACTGTGGGACGTCTCCCAAATTAATAAAACAATGTATATTAAACCTTGAGTTTGATGTGTATATTGCGTGACAATTACTGGGTTTAAACGTTATGAGCAGTAAAATAGCAAAGGAGCCAGCTGTGAACCTTTTAAATTGTTACTTGTGTCTGAGCTGAAGTTAGTAAATAAGGTCAGACCTTTGATCTCTACTTTACAGAATTAAACATTTATCAACATTTCATTTGTGTGCTAAGATATAGTAAACACTCACAACATTAACTCTACTTTATAGAATTAAACACTTGTTGATCTTACAAATTATAAGCAGTTCCTATTTTTTACGGTCCGTGTCTTTGTACTAAACAGGCTTTTCTGTGTGAGACTGCTCCTAGTGCCTTGCACGCAGTCAAAGTCTGTACATATAGCAGCGTATGGTGGTTCAAAATGGAATAGAAATGTTAGTACACACTATTTATACTATGTGTACTAACATTTCTATTCCATTCGAACCACCATACGCTGCTATATGTACAGACTTTGACTGCGTGCAAGGCACTAGGAGCAGTCTCACACAGAAAAGCCTGTTTAGTACAAAGACACGGACTGTAAAAAATAGGAACTGCTTATAATTTGTAAGATCAACAAGTGTTTAATTCTATAAAGTAGAGTTAATGTTGTGAGTGTTTACTATATCTTAGCACACAAATGAAATGTTGATAAATGTTTAATTCTGTAAAGTAGAGATCAAAGGTCTGACCTTATTTACTAACTTCAGCTCAGACACAAGTAACAATTTAAAAGGTTCACAGCTGGCTCCTTTGCTATTTTACTGCTAATAACGTTTAAACCCAGTAATTGTCACGCAATATACACATCAAACTCAAGGTTTAATATACATTGTTTTATTAATTTGGGAGACGTCCCACAGTTTAAATCCTGGATTGTGTATCCTACTTTATATACTGGTCATTTTTTCACTTACACCCATGAATATAGGGGTAATACACACTCTGATATAACAGCACTAACACACAGATTTTAGGTAAAATTCTTTTTTTCACATTAAATTCAACTAGTTTCCTGCCACAGTACACTAAGCACACACTGTGTGTAGAGAGACATTTAGGATCCAAAAATTGATTAATTTAATCACATAGAGTACATATAATTTCTAAAAAAACTTTAATTGATATATATTGAAAAAATTTCGTCACCTTGTTTTTCACTCTTTAAAATATTATTGAATATACTAATATCACTATATAAGGAAATTACTAATTCACAAAGCCACGTACGATCCCTTAAGCTGGAAACAACGCCCCTATGTATCTCCCTATCTAGACAATCTCACTTATAAGACCGAAGGATCTTATATCTATAGGGTGTTTGGGATCTTTTATAGTTCCAGCACTCTACTCAATCACACAAATAAAATATCCTTGTATCGCTCTGTCTCCCTGCTTAACCAGGATTATAAAATACTCATGTCAGTGATAGCAGATAGACTCAAAAAAGTAGTGAGCAAATTGATTCATACAGACCAGGCAGGTTTTATACCAAACAGGAATTCAGTGCGCAATATGAGAAGGGTTCTAACAATGTTGGATTTTTTTTATCAGGTCGACCAGGTCGGCGGAAAAGCATATAATGATAACAAAGATAAAGATCTAGTGTTAGTCACAGTAGACGCAGAAAAAGCATTTGATTCTATTGAATGGGACCATTTGATAACTGCACTTGGAAAATATGGTTTTTCAGGCTGCCTGGTTGACCTGATCAAATTGATTTATAGTAAACCTAGATCGCAAATATTGATAAATGGGGAACTCACACAACACATAACTTTGGGAAAAGGTACACGTCAAGGTTGCCCGTTATCACCGTTACTGTTTAATCTAGCTTTGGAACCTCTGGCAATATACATCAGGGAGGTAATACAACCAGTATACATAGGCAAAGAGAGCGTGCTGATTTCACTATATGCAGACGATATTCTTCTTTTTTTACAGAATACAGTAGAAAGTATCCCAAAATTTATGGAAATCATAGCGGAATTTAGTTCTTTCTCAGGATACAAAATTAATCCCACTAAGTCAGAGTTGTTATGGGTAAATAAAACAAGAGTAAGTACGACGCATATATTTAGAGAAGTCAAAAATATTAATTATCTTGGGATCAAGATAAGCAGAAACCCGAATGAATGGTATTGTTTGAATTATAGTGAATTCTTTAATACTATTCATACAGACCTATAAAAATGGAATTTATACTATCTCTCATTATCGGCTAGGTGTATGTTAATAAAAACAATTCTATTTCCCAGACTTTTATTTTTAATACAAAATGTACCTATTCTTTTATCTAAAAAAGACATAGGAAAATATAACAGAGCATGCACAACATTTATCTGGGGGGGGGGGGACCCAGAATATCAATGGAGAAAATGAGTAATATAAAACAATTCGGTGGTTTTTCAGTTCCGAACATTAAGTATTATAATTATGTCACGTTGGTGAAATTTGCACTAGATTGGCTGACCAATTCAGAACATGTAACATATTATAACTTAGAAACAGAGATGATTGCCCGTTTAGCTTACAAGCTATACTTCACTATCCGTACAAGAAACTCCCACTTAACGTCAGCTCCATGCCAACGTTTGCAAATATTATTAGGGCTTGGCAACAGTATTGTAGGCTGGTAGGCCAGGAATTTTAGGTGTCCCCATATTTACCGATTAGTGGGTGTGTAGATTTCTACCCAGGGCATAAAAATATATTATTTCTGGAATGGAGAGGGAAAGGACTTAGCCAATTCATACAATTTAAAGAGGAGATAGAAGGACAGATACGTACTTTTCAGAGTCTGGCTACAGAATACAATCTCCCCGCAAACATTTTGTATGCATATCTTCAAGTGCGCCACTATGTTGAGAAATATAATAGAGAGGTGACAATGGATTGGAAACAAGAACAAATAGTTGAGGGGCTAAAGTTATATCAAGCTGGGAAACGGTCAATCTCTTGGTGGTATCAGAAAATATTGAGGGTTAAAGGGCAAGAGCATATGAACCAGGCTAAAGACAAATTTATGAAATATTTTGATACGATACAAACGGCAGATATTACAAATAGTATAAAATTGTCAGTTTAAGCAACCGACAGTATTAATTGGAGGGAGTCGCAGTGCAAACTAATTAATAATTTTTATCTGACTCCAGTAAGATTAGCGAAATGGACTATCTCTAAATCTGGGAATTGTTTTAAATGTGCGGCACCAGACGCAAACTTGTTACACTGTCTGTGGAGCTGTCCCAAAGTGAGACAATATTGGGCAAGGATACAATATTGGTTAAATTTATACCTTGAAGTAAAGATAGAATTGCAGCCGATACAAATATTTTTCTTAAGACATACAGAAAATACGGGGGACAGACATCTCACAAATTTAGTCATATTAGCGGCAAGAAGTCTATTGTTTAAAAAATGGGAAAAAACATAAATTCCAAGTATTAGAGAATTTGTAAATATTATAAAAATGCAGATGATAATAGACAGACAAAACTTGAAGGTTGGATCAGATAAACAATAAAAAAGTTATTTTAGAAAATGGAAAAGTTTCATAAGTTCCTGGCCTCAGGTGTTGCAGCGGCAATTCTTAGAACCATTCCAGAATGCTATACCATTTTTGAATCTTGTAGTAGCAGGAGTCCTATCCTCACAGTGGTTAATAGGAAATAGGACATAAAGAGAGTTTTTTCACTTTTTTTTTTTTTTTTCTCTCCCCTTCTTCTCCCCCCGCACGCCCTATACCTCAAGTTCAGATATCTCTGAGCGGAGAGGTTATGGTGTTCAACAGTATAGATATATACTATACGAGCATTTTTTAAAGGAAGTAAGAGGTCCTTTTTTTAGAAATAATTACATTACGTCATAAGAGGGCAATTTCATGTTTAGAATTACGGAAGTATATATAGAGGATACTGTTAAAGAGAAAATTCAGGGATTCTGAGATTGGTTATGTCATTGAGAGGTAATATTAGGTACTGTAATAATGAGATCTGGGTTAAAGTTGGTTTCAGCCTGGTAAACTCCCAGGCAGAAGCCATAATTTAAGTTAACAGAGTTGTCTTTTTTTTTTGTACAAAAGATTTAAAGTATAAGAATATCTGTTCCGAATAAGTATGTCTTTGTAAATATAGAAGAATTTTATTTTGTTTTTTTGTTGTGATTAATCAACAGAGCCGTTTTTCTTTTTTGTTTAAAAAAAAAAAAAGATCTAAAGTGTAAAACATTTTAGAATATCTGTTATGAATAATTAAGTCTCTGTAAACATAGAAGAATCGTATTCTTTGTTTTGATCAATGGATGTCTAATTTTGTCTTTTTTATGTTATGTTTGTGTCTTGGAAATTTAATAAAAATAATTTTAAAAAAAGAAAGAAAAATATACAGGTTTGCGCTATTAACCTTTTAAAGCCATTATGCCGTTCTATTCCGTCATAATTAGACTGGGCTTTAAAGCCGTTATGACGGAATAGAACGTCATAGCTAATGGCTGTCCTGAAGCCTTCTGTGCTGTCAGGACTTGAATGCAGTCTTGGGGGTGTTCCTAGGGTTGTAGGGACGCCCCCCAGACGCGATCCAATAATTGAACTCTTGCGATTGTGTGTAGGCACTTTAGCCCTGACACGAAAGGGTTAAGCTGTCACTATGCTATTAACATTAGTAAACAAAACACATTATTGACAAACAAAAAACATTATTGACATCAACAAACAAAATTGTCTTCAGTTCTCACCTTCAGCTATTTTGCTTCTTCAGGCGCTTCAATGATTAACTTCTCATCCACCCAATGTGTTTCAGCTAAGTCTCATAGCATTGCCTGACAGCAATGATAACCAGTTCAGTCTGTGTTTTATTTGTATTTACATATAATAGATGTCTTAATACTACTATACCCCCATTGTTTGATAATGTATTGTGTGCCGAGTGTGTGCTGCTAACATGCAACTTTCAAGGTCCTATGAATGGTAGCTGTATCTCGCTATCCTTCAGTACAATAGGCACAGTGCGCATGCGCTAAAGCAGGTTACGAGGACAATAGAAAAATTACAGGGATCACAAGAAGATGATGATGTCACTGATGACAAAACAGGGTAGGGGCGAGATGGACATTTTCAAACGGCAGCAGCGCAAACAATAAGTGCTTTTACTTGCAAACGCAATATATTTCAAAACTGGGCTACATATGTAAATATTGATCTCTGGAAATTTTATATATATTTATAGCTTAACCTTTTAAAGCCGTTATGCCGTTCTATTCCGTCATAATTAGACTGGGCTTTAAAGCTGTTATGACGGAATAGAACGTCATAGCTAACGGCTGTCCTGAAGCCTTCTGTGCTGTCAGGACTTGATCGCGGTCTTGGGGGCGTTCCTAGGGTTGTAGGGACGCCCCCCCCAGACGCGATCCAATAATTGAAATCTTGTGATCGTGTGCACGATCGCGTGGTTTCAATTTGTCTACATCGGAACAGTAGGCACTTTAGCCCTGACACGAAAGGGTTAAAACAATTTTGGGGTTGACTATACCTTTAAGTATAAAATTAGAACAAATGGTGTTCCAAGAAATTGATTTCAGCTCTCACTCTCAGAATTTGTTACTGCACAATCTAAGAAATAGGTCACATTATTTAGAAAACAGTCGATGTAAAGGGGGCTTATTGTTCTGCTAAAAATAGTATAAAGTATTCAGCTAAAGTTCGCCGGTTCGTGATAACCTAATGGTACTTTAGTGCGAGTTGTGTAATTGCTTGCAATTTTAAAGTATACTGTCTCTTTAAATTCTAAATTGATCATTAAAGAAACACAATTATTTGCACATTTGTCACAGTAATAGGCTTCAGTAACTCTGACGTCAGACGCAGACATGCGCACTAGAACAACTCGCCGCGCTGTTTCAGAGGAATTTCCCAGCAGCACCCGGAGCTTGATCTTGTATCTTTATTTACATATCTATAATATTTTGTGCTATTATACAAATATAACGGTTTGTTCTATTAAGCTGTCACTATGTTATTAACTGTGAATTTACTTTTTAAATTTTGTAAAATAAAAGCTATGTTTTACTACTGAGGACTTTGTCACAGGAATTTTTTTCTTGTATATGTCAGAGCACTTGGGTAATTTAGCGCTATGAAAGCGTGAATCACTAAATGGTCATATTTATAAACTCTGCCTCCTAGACAAAATTTGTGTTATTAACATCAGTAAACAAAACACATTATTGAGAAACAAACTATTATTAAATTAGCAAACAAAATCGTCTTCAATTCTCACTCTCAGCTATCTAGGTTCTTCCAACGCCTCGATGATTAACTTCCGAATTACTCGTTGAAGATACAGCTACAAGGTGTGACAGGACCCACTCTGTCAGGGACCTGAATTTAACAATTTTTGAAGGCCGGCGATGCAAAGCGGGCTGTATTTGTAAGTCAGAGTTAGAAGAAATGGAGTTCTCTCTCAGACCTTTGATTTGCATATTCTATGAAGTTAAGTCACATTACTATGAAAACAGACAATGTATAAGGGTTTTGTTTTTTCTGCTCAAAATTGTGTGAAATATTCAGCAATAGTTTGCTGGTTCGTTATAACCTAATGGTACATTAGTGGGAATTGTGTAATTGCTTGCAATTTTAAAGTATTACTGTCCCTTTAAATTGCATTGCATGTAACATTGTCCCTTTAAATATACAAGTTAAAAATGCGCTGGGCTAAATAACTCATTAAGAGCTATTCTCTTCCTGAATAGGGAAAAATAGATTAATAGTGGGGGATTTCAAGTGGGGCGCTGAGATTAGCACTGGTGTTAAAGTCAATAGAATAAATACTCGTGATGTGTTAGCAGATATAAAACAATGTATTATAAACTATCCTGCGGCAGAACAAATATGCAAAAAATACTTATAAATATCAAATATAAGTTCATATATATGTGGATATTAAGAACAAGTTTATATACTTAAAACCAAATTATTTTAAAAAATAGTGTTGCAACACTTAAAGAATATTTAACTCAATTTCAGCTGTAAATCAGAGTGAAAAAAAATATATATTTATATCTCAAAAACAATGCCCATTTATAATATCAGAGTGCAAGAAAGCTATAAGGCTTTTAAACGATGTGAACTCCAGGGTAAATTTTGTCACAGTAATTGGCTTCAGTATCTCTGACGTCAGAGTCAGACCCACATCGCATTAGAACTCGCCGCACATTTCCCAGCGGCACCTGCAGCTTTTCTCCTTGAAAGAGCTGAGCGCCTTATTTAACTTTCCATAATATTTCATTCTATTATACAAATCTACAGGTTTGTGTTATAAAGATGTCACTATGTTATTAATTTCAGTAAACAAAATCGTCTTCAATCTTCACCCTCAGCTTATTAGGTTCTTCAGACAACTCCTTCATTCTCGTCACTGAAGTTATTATATTTCTTTCATGGTGGTGAGAATCTACGACGATGGTTGAAAAACCATAACCAATTTTTGGAAGCCGGCGATGAAACGCTGGCTGATTTCTAAGTTTAATAGCAGATCTTACATTCTGAATTATAAACAGTACTATTGGGTGACCGTTTTGACTCTTATATCTGATATTTATTGTTTTCTGTGTTGGTGGCGGGTGCGAACTTACTAAGTTAATTAATAAATGAATGAAAACTTGATGTAAAATGTCCATTAAATACTCTCGTTAACATACTATACTTACTTTATTTTAAGATTTTATATTGTAAAACTCACTTTTGTAAACACTGTAGTTGTGATCAATACGTTGTTACATGTTTACTCTTTATCAATACTTTATTTACTAATCTCAGAATATAACAATAAATGAATGAAAACAAAATAACAGGTTTCTTCGTCATTTGTTTTTAGTTCATTACATTTCTTGGAGAATTCGATGTAAAAGTGCGCTGGTTATTCAGTATAATCTTAGGGGGGAAAAACTACAGTTTTGAAGCTTTATTGTGTCTTTAAGAATATTTTCACTTACATATAAACTAGTAGATTCAGACCAGCAGACATGCGCACTAGAGCATCTCACCGCGCTGTTTCAGAGTAATTTCCCAGCAGCACCCGGAGCTTTATCTTGGATCTTTACATATCTATAATATTTTGTGCTATTATACAAATATAACGGTTTCTCCTATTAAGCTGTAACTATGTTATTAACATCAGTAAACAAAACATTATTGATAAACAAAATATTATTGACATCAGTAAACAAATCGTGTTCGATTCTCACCCTCAGCTATCTAGGTTCTTCCGGAGGCTCTTTGATTAACTTACGGTTTTAGTCTTCGAAGACACAGCTTCCAGGTGTGACAGATACCGTCTCTGACAGGGATCTAAATATATACAATTTTTGAAGGCCGGCGATGAAAAGCGGGCTGATTTCTAATGGTATCTTAAAAAATAGAAATATTTCTTTCGCTCTCAAAATTTTGTTCTGAATTTACTATGAAGTAGGTTACGTTATATGAAAACAGACCATGTAAAATTGACTTGTTCTACTTAAAATAATAAAAAGCATTCAGCTTTTATAACCTATATATATATATATATATATATATATATATATATATATATATATATATATATATATATATATATATAAAACCTATACATATATAATAAAAAGCATTCAGTGCGTTATAACCTAGTGGTACCTTAGTGTGAGTTGTGTAAATTTCTTGCAATTTTAAAGTATTTATGAATATGTATGTATTTAAGTATGTAAAATTGTCCCTTTAACTTGCAAGCTGATCATTAAAAAACATTTTGTCACAGTAATAGGCTTCAGTATCTCTGACGTCAGGGTCAACTCACGTGGTATTAGAATTCGCCGCACATTTCCCAGCAGCACCCGGAGATTCTCGCCTTGAAAGAGCTGAGCGCCTTATTTTACTTTCCATAATTTTTAGTGCTATTATAAAAATCTACAGGTTTGTGTTGCTATACAAATCTACAGGTTTGTGTTGCTATAAAAATCTACAGGTTTGTGTTGCTATAAAAATCTACAGGTTTGTGTTGCTATAAAAATCTACAGGTTTGTGTTGCTATACAAATCTACAGGTTTGTGTTGCTATAAAAATCTACAGGTTTGTGTTGCTATAAAAATCTACAGGTTTGTGTTATAAAGATGTCACTATGTTATCAACTTTAGTAAACAAAATCGTCTTAAATCTTCACCCTCAGCTTATTAGGTTCTTCAGGCAACTCCTTCATTATCGCAACTGAGCTCATTATATTTCTTTCATGGTGGTGAGAATCTACGACGATGGTTGAAAAACCATAAACAATTTTTGGAAGCCTGCGGTGAAACGCTGGCTGATATTTAAGTGTAACAATAAATAAATCAATCATGCTTCACTCTAAGTAGTATAATTGGGTGACCGTACTGACCCTATTTACTGATTTCTTTTTTGTGTGTATTGCATTGGTGCGAGGTTACTGTGATTTGGGTTAATAAATCAATTAATGAAAATCTTTCGTAAAATGTCCTTAAAATACTCTCACTAATGTACTTATTTAGTTAATACATTTTATAATCTCAGAATATTAAGATAAATGAATGAAAACAAAATACCAGGTTTCTTCATCATTTGTATTTTTTTCAGTACACTTTTTGGAGAATTTGGTGTAAAAGTGCGCTGGTTATTCAGTATAAATGGGGGGGGGGGACTACTGTTTTGTAGCTTTATTGGGCTCCATTTATCATTCCAATTATAATGTATGATGGAGTAAAAAAAATATATATATATAATGGAGAGTCAAAATAATATATAACAGAGCACAAAAAATATATCTATTATGGGGCATAAAAATAAGATATAAAAAAGCGCTAAAATTGAAGCACAAAAACAATGAAAATGTAGATCTATTTTCTTATATGAAAGTTTGCTGAAGAGGGGAGTAACAAAGCTACTAGAAAGGCTGTATAAATATTTCTATTGGTTTATATATGATTGATATGGAGAATAGTTGCTTATTTTTAGTGATAAATAAGGAGAAGATACTAATCCGACTGGAGAAATTTATCATTAGTTCTCCTCACCTCTTCTCTGGAGAAAAAAACAACTTTTTTATGATAAATATGGCCGCACATGTGCGCCTCTCCGATGGGGAGCTGTGGAGAACTGATAGGAGAACAGAAAGGAGAATTCCCCAAATGATTGATAAATGGAGCCCATTGTGTCTTTAGGAATATTTTCACCTAAGTCTAAACTAGTAGATTCAGATCCGCAGACATGCGCATTAGAACAACTCGCCGCACTGTTTCAGTCATTTCACAGCTTTATCTTGTATCTTTATTTACATATCTATAATATTTTGTGCTATTATACAAATATAACGGTTTGTTCTATTAAGCTGTAATTATGTTATTAACATCAGTAAACAAAACATTATTGACAAACAAAATATTATTGACATCAGTACACAAATCGTCTTCGATTCTTACCCTCAGCTATCTAGGTTCTTCCAGCGCCTCTTTGAGTAACGCCCTTATATTTTGAAAACACAGCTTCTAGGTATGACAGACACCGTCTCTGACAGGGATCTAAATATAAACAATTTTTAAAGGCCGGCGATGCAAAGCGGGCTGATCTCAAATGATATTTTAACAAAATAGAAATATTTCTATTTCTCTCAAAAAAAATTCTGAATTTACTATGAATTAGGTTACATTATATTGAAAACAGACATTGTAAAATGTACTTGTTCTACTTAAAATAGTAAAAAGTATTCAGCTAGATTGCGTTATAACCTAGTGGTACCTTAATGTCAGTTGTGTAATTGCTTCCAATTTTAAAATATTTACTGTCCCTTTAACCCTTTAGTGACCTGGTGAAAGTGCCTACATCGGAACACCTGTTCTGATGTAGACAAATTGAAACTACGCGATCGTGCATACGGTCGATCGCGAGATTTCAATTATTGGATCGCATCTGGGGGGCGTCCCTACAACCCTAGGAACACCCTCCAGACAGCAATCAAGTCCTAGAAGCACAGAAGGCTTCAGGACAGCCGTCTGTTATGACGTTCTATTCCGTCATAACGGCTTTAAAGCCCAGTGTAATTATGACGGAATAGAACGGCATAACGGCATTAAAAGGTTAAAAAGCACATTTTGTCACAGTAATAGGCTTCAGTATCTCTAACGTCAGAGTCAGACCCACGTCACATTAGAACAACTTGCCTCACATTTCCCAGCAGCACCAGGAGCTTTTCGCCTTGAAAGAGCTGAGCGCCTTATTTAACTTTCCATAATAATTTGTGCTATTATAAAAATCTACAGGTTTGTGCTTTAAATATGTCACTATGTTATTAACTTCAGTAAACAAAATCGACTTGAATAGTCACCCTTAGCTTATTAGGTTCTTCAGGTAACTCCTTCATTATCGTCACTGGGATCATTATATTTCTTTCATGGTGGTGAGAATCTATGACAATGGTTGAATAACCATAAACAATTTTTGGAGGCCTGCGGTGAACCGCTGGCTGGTTTTTATGTATAACAATAAATAAATTGTGCTGAACTTATAGTAATACAATTGGCGTATTAACTCTATTTACTGATTAATTTTTTTGTTTAATGTACTGGTGTGAGATTACTGGGATTTTGGTTAATAAATCAATTAATGAAAATCTTTTGTAAAGTGTCCTTAAAATACTCTCACTAACGTACTTATTTGGTTTATACATTTTATAATCTCAGAATATTAAGATAAATAAATAAAAACAAAATACCAGGTTTCTTCGTCATTTGTTTTTTGTTCATTACACTTTTTTGGGAATTTGGTGTAAAAGTGCGCTGGTTATTCAGTATAATAGAAAAAAAAAACTACTGTTTTGTAGCTTTATTGGGCTCCATTTATCATTCCAATTCTCCTGTTTTCTCCTAAAAGTTCTCTTGTGAAATAATTCCCCTATTTGTCATTTAAAAATACTCCTAAAATTGGGCAAGTTTGAATGTAAAATTCTCCTACTCTATTCTCACTCTCCTTGGAAAAAAATGTTATTCAAAAAAAGGGTTAAATTAGATCTTTTTAGTCGTATTTCATATAGTTCTCTTCATAATTCTCCTAGTTACAAATTTATCATTTATATTCTCCTGTGCAGGACTGAAAATTCTCCTGCAAGTTCCTGCCTTAAAGTTCTCCATAGCTACAGTGGAAAACAGCATTTGAAATCTATTCTCTACCAGTTGTAGAAGCAGTTACACACAAAAGGGCTCTACAAGGTGTAAAAATTATCTATAACAAAGCACAATAATAATGTATGATGGATTGAAAAAAATACAGGTGGCCCTCGGTTTACAACGGTTCAATTTACACCGTTTCAGAATAACAACCTTTTTTTCCAGTCATGTGACTGCTATTGAAAAGCATTGAGAAGCAGTGCATTTATTAAAATAGCCAGTAGGTGGATCTGTCTGCTTGTTTTGCAGCAAAGCCAAGCAAGCTGAAATTAATCAGTTTAACCAGACCTGAGTTATCGAGCAGATTTCAGAGGAACACAATCTTCCTGTCTATAAATCAGTCCAGATTGGAATGGATAGAAAGAACTGTTTGCAGAAAAATGCAAGTGAAGACTGCGTTGTGTGTTTATTTTATTAGGTTATAATGCTGTTTAGCAGATGTTTTTGTTCATTTAACTTAGTTTAATGATATATTCTATGTTGTGTGATTATTTTATTAGGTTTATAATGCTGTTTAGCATTTAAAGTCTTCATTTCAAAGCTTTAAAAATAATGTATTAGGTGTTACTTATGACAATTTTGAGAGGAGCCTGGAACCTAACTCCCTCACTTCCCATCTGACTTACATTATAAACTAGGTTTCAATTTACAACGGTTTCAATTTACAACCATTCCTTCTGGAACTAACCCCGGCTTAAACTGAGGGCTACCTGTATATATAATGGAGAGCCAAAATAATATATAACAGAGCACAAAAATTATATCTATTATGGGGCATAAAAATAAGATATAAAAAGCGCTAAAATTGAAGCACAAAAACAATGAAAATGTAGATCTATTTTCTTATATGAAAGTTTGCTGAAGAGGGGAGTAACAAAGCTACTAGAAAGGCTGTATAAATATTTCTATTGGTTTATATATGATTGATATGGAGAATAGTTGCTTATTTTTAGTGATAAATAAGGAGAAGATACTAATCCGACTGGAGAAATTTATCATTAGTTCTCCTCAGCTCTTCTCTGGAGAAAAAAACAACTTTTTTATGATAAATATGGGCGCACATGTGCGTCTCTCTGATGGGGAGCTGTGGAGAACTGATAGGAGAACAGAAAGGAGAATTCCCCAAATGATTGATAAATGGAGCCCATTGTGTCTTTAGGAATATTTTCACCTAAGTCTAAACTAGTAGATTCAGATCCGCAGACATGCGCATTAGAACAACTCGACGCACTGTTTCAGTCATTTCACAGCTTTATCTTGTATCTTTATTTACATATCTATAATATTTTGTGCTATTATACAAATATAACGGTTTGTTCTATTAAGCTGTAACTATGTTATTAACATCAGTAAACAAAACATTATTGACAAACAAAATATTATTGACATCAGTACACAAATAGTCTTCAATTCTCACCCTCAGCTATCTAGGTTCTTCCGGCGCCTCTTTGAGTAACTTACGCCCTTATTGTTTGAAAACATAGCGTCTAGGTATGACAGACACAGTCCCTGCCAGTGATCAATATATAAACAATTTTTAAAGGCTGACTATGCAAAGCGGGCTGATCTCAAATGATATTTTAACAAAATAGAAATATTTCCATCTCTCTCAAAATTTTGTTCTGAATTTTCTATGAATTAGGTTACATTATATTGAAAACAGACATTGTAAAATGGACTTGCTCTACTTAAAATAGTAAAAAGTATTCAGCTAGATTGTGTTATAACCTAGTGGTACCACCTTAATGTGAGTTGTGTAATTGATTGCAATTTTAAAATATTTACTGTCCCTTTGAAGAGCATCGCATGTAAACATTGTCCTTTTATATTGTAAGTTGATCATTAAAAAGCACATTTTGTCACAGTAATAGGCTTCAGTATCTCTAACGTCAGAGTCAGACCCACATCACATTAGAACAACTCGCCACACATTTCCCAGCAGCACCAGAAGCTTTTCGCCTTGAAAGAGCAGAGCGCCTTATTTAACTTTCCATAATAATTTGTGCTATTATAAAAATCTACAGATTTGTGCTTTAAATATGTCACTATGTTAACTTCAGTAAACAAAATCATCTTGAATAGTCACCCTTAGCTTATTAGGTTCTTCAGGCAACTCTTTCATTATCATCAGATGGTTCATTTTATTTCTTTCATGGTGGTGAAAATCTACAATGATGGATAAATAACCATAAACAATTTTTGGAGGTCTGTGGTGAATCGCTGGCTGTTTTTTATGTATAACAATAAATAAATCGTGCTGAATTTATAATAATACAATAGGGTGATAGTGATGTGAAGTCCGGTTCATCCTGATGAATTTGTTCATTTCGGACGGTTCGATTAACTGAACCGGTTCATGAACCGATTCATCAGTTCACCTACTGATCACGTGATGCGCTTGAGGGGCAGAGCAGAAGAATCGCAGATTCAGTACAGACGCAGCGATTCTGAATCATTTAGAATGAGTCCTGAGTCACTTTGTCTGTACTGCTCTCTGCTGCTAGTTGCTTCAATTCAGCTTGAGAGTCCTGAATCAAATCAATCATGGACTCCTCCTTGTGTGAATCTGATCATATATATTATTGAGTCCTGTGAGTCCACTGCTTGCTTAGCTTATTGCCACAAATATTACATACACCTTTTATAATAAAAATATGTTTATTATCTTTTATTTATTTGCAAGTTGTAACCCCTTATTCAAATAAGTGACTACATTACACTGCAGTTCACAATGTGGCAGGCATTACAGTTCACAATGTGGCAGGCATTACAGTTCATAATGTGGCAGGCATT